>NW_005871157.1:3216752-3303754 GCF_000147115.1 Myotis lucifugus
TCAGCATCCGCCCACCCTCGCCCTTCATTGGCCAACAGAAGTGACCCGACTCACAAGAAGTCCCCTCCAGAGAAAAAGGAAAAACAAGCCCATTCCCTTGGAGTGGGATGCTAGGGAGAGCAGAAGAGGAAACCGCGTTTCGCTCCCGGCCTGCAAAGGAGGGGCCGGGATGCAGACCACAGTTGCCCGTCAGAACTGGAGGGCACTTGGGTGAGGGAGAGGGCCCTTGCGCCAACACGGGAACTGGAATCAGAGAAGGCTAGTGGGTATAAACAGGGGACTGCCAGGAATGATAGATTGGGAGGGGGACTGATAGCCAGGAAGCAAATCAGTCTACCACAGAGATTTCTTTTTCTGAGTTTCCTAGCTCAAATGTGCATCCTTGTGGTGTGTGTGGGGGTGGTGGGGGTAAGAACTACCCTTTTAAATCTAAACTACTTGGAGCTAGCCTAGGACCAGCTGCTTCCTGAACCATGATATTCCTCACCTGCCCCAGCCCTGCCCCTATCTTCCTCTGAACTGACCTCAAAGCTTCCCTCAGTTCCCAAGTGAATAAAAGAGAACCCTCGGACTCCTCTTGGGCCCCACCCGCCCTGTATGGGCTTGATCTTGTGACACCCTCCCTCCCTCCGTAGTTAACTTCCCCTGCAGCTGCAACTGCAGCCCCTTTCTGCCAGATCTGCTGGATCCTGGCACCCAGGGTCTTCCATAGCAAAGGCCCCGGCCCCAGGCCCCTCTTGTCCGGAGCCCCAGAAAGAAGAAAGAGCCAAGTCACAGAAGAGAATCTAGTAGAAGATTATGATCCCTCACAAAATATCCTCCCGACAACCCACTCCCCAGTCCCTCTCTTCACCTCTCTGTAAGGTAACCACCGTATGCTGCCATTGGCAAGGGCAGGAGCAGGGCATGGCAGCCACGTTCTTTGCTACATTGCGTGGTGTCTCATGTGAGCCTGGAGAACGGAAGTAGACAGGGGATCTGAAGGTGTCTTATCTTTTGCCATGGCCCAGGGAACACTCGGGCTTTCCTCCCTTTATTCCTGTTTGTGAATCACTAACTCCCCTCTCCTTGGCAGAAGCTCTCCTAGGAGAGGGGCAAGGATGAGAGGAGAAACCGTTCCCAGGGGATGGGCTATAGGGTAGTGAGCCTGGCCTCTCTGGAGGGGGGAGGGCATGAAGGTGAGGTGGGAACAATATGATTGGATGCATGTCTGAGGAACCTGAGTACAGAACAAGAAGTTAGAGAACAAGAAGTTAGAGCCCTATTTCTTTTTCTTTTCTTTTTTTTTAAAAAATATATTTTTATTGATTTTAGAGAGAAAGTAAGAGGGAGAAAGAGAAACATCAATGATGAAAGAGAATCATTGATTGCCTCCTGCATGCCCCTTGCTGGGGATCTAGCCTGCAACCCAGGCATGTGCCCTTGATTGGAATTGAACCTGGGACCCTTCAGTCTGCAGGCTGACGCTCTATCCACTGAGCCAAACCAGCTAGGGCCCTATTTCTTTAAAAAAAAAAATATATATATATCCTATATAATAAAAGGGCAATATGCAATTGATCCTAACGGCAGGACGACCGCTGGATCAGTCACTATGAGGCGCACTGACCACCTCTTAGTCCCTTCCCCAGGCCGTCAGGCACCGATCACCTGATGGTGAATGGGGAACTGGGGGTGGGTGATGGCAGGGGGCGGGGCTGGCTGCAGACAGCTGGGGAAGATGGCCCTGATCGCAGGCCAGGCCTAGGGACCATACTCGTGCACAAATTTCGTGCACCAGGCCTCTAGTATATATATATATATTTCAGAGAGGAAGGGAGAGGGAGAGAGAGATAGAAACATCAATGATAAGAGAGAACCATTGATCAGCTGCCTCCTGCACACCCCCACCAGGGATTGAACCCTCTACCCAGACATGTGCCCTGACCAGGAATTGAAACCGTGACCTCCTATTCATGAGTCAACCCTCAAACACTGAGCCAACGCCCGGGCTAGAGTCCTATCAGCCTTCTGTCTCCCATAGTGCTGACTTCTCTCCAGTCTTTTGGAATGGAAATTCTAGCCTTGGATGGGTGTTGGAAAGGAGGATGGGGAGTCTAAGACACTGCACAGAAGCGCCCATTTCCTGATTTCCAGGCACTCTGCTGGCATGAAAACCCAAGGCAGACCCTCCTGGAGGGAAGGGAGCTGAGGATCATGTCCCAGGAGTCCTCCCTCCAGCTGAGCCCATCCCTCCTCCCCCCATCTCCAGGCAGCACCAGGAGCTTAGTGCTCTAGAGGGACAAAAGCTTCTTGTCAACAGGGCAGTCTGAGGCGGGAGTTCCAGGCGGAGGGTGTGGCAGATGAAGGGAGGGAGAAGATGGACTGTGTGGAAGAGGGTAGGAGGAAAGCCTGGAAGGGAAGGGCTAGAGGGGCCAGTCCCTTGACTTTACTCAGCAGTATCCAAAGTGGCAGGATCTAGGGATAACCGGGCTTCCCTTTCTCTGATAGTGCCTCCTTTTCTCTCCTGCCCAGCACAAGGCCTCTCTATTTTAATCTGTACCCGCTCTCTTCAATACAAATCCCTGCATCTCTCCCTCAGGCCAGAGGACCCTCTGCCACCAGAGTGAAATCCTAGAGACCGTTATCCTGGTGAACCCGAGTGCTGACGGCATCAGCTCTGAGGTAAGGCTGGGGCCTGTGCCTCTCCACGAGGGCCTGGTTTGAAAGTGCTGTAACTCACCCTTGCCAGTGCTACTGCTGTAAGGCCAAGAATTCCTGGACTTGGCTTTGAATCATCCTTTCTCTGCCATGTAAGCTGCCTTACAATCTCCAGCTCCACTTTGGAGGTGTTGTGGGGCTGCCAGTGGGGAGCATGTCCCTGCAGTACTGAGCGGAAACCAGGAATATCCAGTGCCCTTCCCTGGGTTTCCTACATCTGTGACCACTCTCCTCCTTCCATTCTAGGTTCACCACCTACTTAGCAGCCCATCAGCTCACAAACTACTGATCCTGAGTGGGCAAAGTTTAGAGCCAGGGGGGGACCTCATCCTACAGAGTGGTACCTACTCCTATCAAAACTTTGTCCAGGTTCTTCACAACCCAGAGGTATGTCCCATGCCTGCATGCCTGGGAGGAACAGGATATGGGATAGGACTAGAGCTGGGGGGAAGGAAAATCTCATTGCATGATCATCCGTGGTCCTGGCAGAAAGGTAGGAGATCACCTGGAGAGTGGTGGAGATGAGCAGACTGAATCTGAGTCAACCCCAGTGACCTGATCAGCCTTCTATCTCCCATTACTCTAGATTACCCAGTTGCTCAGCAATAGAGACCCTGGGATCCAGGCCTTCCTCACCGTATCCTGCTTAGGGGAGGGTGATTGGAGCCATCTGGGACTATCCAGTTCCCAAGAGACCCTGCATCTCCGGCTAAACCCTGAGCCCACGCTGCCCACCATGGATGGTGTGGCTGAGTTCTCCGAGTATGTCTCTGAGACCGTGGATGTGCCGTCCCCCTTTGACCTGCTAGAGCCCCCTACCTCAGGGGGCTTCCTCAAGCTCTCCAAACCTTGCTGCTACATCTTCCCTGGCGGCCGCGGGGACTCTGCCCTTTTTGCCGTTAATGGTTTCAACATCCTGGTGGATGGTGGCTCTGATCGCAAGTCCTGCTTCTGGAAGCTGGTGCGGCACCTGGACCGCATTGACTCGGTGCTGCTCACACACATCGGGGCAGACAACCTGCCAGGCATCAATGGCCTCCTGCAGCGCAAAGTGGCAGAACTGGAGGAGGAGCAGTCCCAGGGCTCCAGCAGCTACAGTGACTGGGTGAAGAACCTCATCTCCCCTGAGCTTGGAGTTGTCTTCTTCAATGTACCGGACAAGCTGCGGCTGCCTGATGCCTCCCGGAAGGCCAAGCGCAGCATTGAGGAGGCCTGCCTCACTCTGCAGCACCTGAACCGCCTGGGCATCCAGGCTGAGCCTCTGTACCGTGTGGTCAGCAACACCATTGAGCCTCTGACCCTCTTCCACAAGATGGGCGTGGGCCGGCTGGACATGTACGTCCTCAACCCTGTCAAGGACAGCAAGGAGATGCAGTTCCTTATGCAGAAGTGGGCAGGCAATAGCAAAGCTAAGACAGGCATTGTGCTGTCTAATGGAAAAGAGGCTGAGATCTCGGTGCCCTACCTGACCTCTATCACTGCTCTGGTGGTCTGGCTGCCAGCCAACCCCACTGAGAAGATTGTGCGTGTGCTTTTTCCAGGAAATGCTCCCCAGAACAAGATTTTGGAGGGCCTGGAAAAGCTTCGGCACCTGGACTTCCTACGCTACCCTGTGGCCACGCAGAAGGACCTGGCTGCTGGGGCTGTGCCTGCCAACCTCAAACCCAGCAAAATAAAACAGCGGGCTGACAGCAAGGAGAGCCTCAAGGCCACTACTAAGACAGCAGTGAGCAAGCTGGCCAAACGGGAGGAAGTGGCTGAAGAGGGAGCCAAGGAGGCCCGCTCAGAACTCGCCAAGGAGTTAGCCAAGACAGAGAAGAAGGTAAAGGAATCATCCGAGAAGCCCCCAGAGAAGCCTGCCAAACCTGAAAGGGTGCGGACAGAGTCGAGCGAGGTATTAAAGGCAGAGAAGCGAAAGCTGATCAAAGACAAGGTGGGGAAGAAGCACCTGAAAGAAAAAATATCAAAGCTGGAAGAGAAAAAGGACAAAGAGAAAAAGGAGATCAAGAAGGAAAGGAAGGAGCTCAAGAAAGATGAAGGAAGGAAGGAGGAGAAGAAGGATGCCAAGAAGGAGGAGAAGAGGAAAGATATCAAACCTGAGGTCAAGAAGATTTCTAAGCCAGACCTGAAGCCCTTTACCCCTGAGGTACGTAAGACCCTCTATAAAGCCAAGGCTCCTGGCAGAGTCAAGATGGACAAGAGCCGGGCTGCCCGTGGGGAGAAGGAGCTGTCTTCTGAGGCCCGGACACCCCCAGCCCAGAAGGGGGCTGTACCACTTCCAACAGCCAGTGGGCACAGGGAGCTGGCCCTGTCTTCACCAGAGGACCTCACACAGGACTTTGAGGAGATGAAGTGTGAGGAGAGGAGGTTACTGGCTGAACAAAGGGACACAGGACTAGGAGAGAAACCTCTCCTTGCAGACACTGCACAGGAGGGACTCGCCAGCACAGCTGCCCAGGCGACATTACCCTCTGTCCCAGGGCTGGAACAAGAAGAGCCTGTGATAAAAGAGAAAGAGGTTGTACCAAACATCCCTGAGGAACAAGGCAGCAAGGATAGAAGCGCAACCTTTGGGGCTGCAACAGAGAAAGAGAAAGACACCTGGGAAGAAAAGAAGCAGAAGGAAGCAGAAAGGCTCCCTGATAGAACAGAAGCCAGAGAGGAAAGTGAACCTGAGGTAAAGGAGGATGTGATAGAGAAGGCTGAATTAGAAGAAATGGAGGAATCACACCCTTCAGAGGGTGAGGAAGAGGAAGAGGAAGAGGAAGAGACAAAGGCTGAGGGTTTTTACCAAAAACATATGCAGGAAGCTTTGAAGGTAACTCCAAGGTTCAGGGAGGCTCTTGGGGGCCGGGAACTGGGACTCCACGGCAAGGCTCCTGAGAAGGAGACCTCATCATTCCTAAGCAACTTGACCACACCTGCAGGAGCCACGGAGCATGTCTCTTACATCCAGGATGAGACAATCCCTGGTTACTCAGAGACGGAGCAGACCATCTCAGATGAGGAGATCCACGATGAGCCGGAGGAGCGCCCAGCTCCACCTAGATTTCCTACAAATGCATATGATCTCCCTGGGCCTGAAGCTCCTGGCCCCTTTGAGGTTAGTCAGCCTGCAGACAGTGTTGTTCCTGTTGCCTCCAGCAAAGGCTATGGAGCACCAGAGACTGAACTCACCTACCCCCCCAACATGGTGGCTGCCCCTTTGGCTGAAGAGGAGCACGTGTCCTCAGCGACCTCAATCACTGAGTGTGACAAGCTTTCTTCCTTTGCCACATCTGTGGCTGAGGACCAGTCTGTGGCTTCACTCACAGCTCCCCAGACAGAGGAGACAGGCAAGAGTTCCCTCCAGCTTGACACAGTCACAAGCATCCCGTCATCCCGCACTGAAGCCACTCAGGGCTTGGACTATGTGCCATCAGCGGGTACCATCTCACCCACCTCCTCACTGGAAGAAGACAAGGGCTTTAAATCACCACCTTGTGAGGATTTCTCTGTGACTGGAGAGTCAGAGAAGAGAGGAGAGATTGTAGGGAGGGGCTTGCCTGGAGAAAGAGCAGTGGGAAAGGAATTGGAGACCACAAATGTACAGATATCTGAGAAACTTCACAGTCAATATGGAGCCCCAATGTTTGGTGCTCCTGGACACACCCTATATCCAGGGGAACCAGCCCTCGGAGAATTGGAGGAGCGCTGCCTCAGTCCAGATGACAGCACAGTGAAGATGGCCTCTCCTCCACCATCTGGCCCACCCAGCGCTACCCACACACCCTTTCATCAGTCCCCAGTGGAAGAAAAGTCTGAGCCCCAAGACTTTCAGGAAGCAGGCTCCTGGGGAGACATGAGGCACACACCGGGTGTAGGCAAGGAAGAAGCTGTAGAGGAGACAATCAAGCCAGGGCCTAAAGAGGACACACTAGAGAAGAGAGAAAAGGTGCTTCCTCCCAGGAGCCCCCAAGCTCAGGAAGCAGCCATCAGCATTGCTGGGGAACATACAGGCTACACTACCCAACTATTGCCAGAACAGGATAAAGCAATGGTCTTTGAGACTGTGGGGGCACGAGAGCCCACAGGCACAATTCTGGGAACAGAAGCCCTTCTGAAAGATTTGAAGACATCACTCCCAGCACCTGGTGAACCTCAGAAAGATGAGAGGCTCCAACTTCCTGACCAAAGCCTCTCCCCTGATGATGCAGATTCCCTCTCTGTCCTCAGCGTGGTCTCTCCAGACATTGCCAACCAGGAAGCACCCAGGTCTCCTTATGGCCTAACAGAGCAGCACTTACACAAAGACCTTTGGCCACAGGTATCTCCAGAAGACACCCGGTCACTTTCCTTCTCAGAAGAGAGTCCCAGCAAGGAGACCTCTCTGGATATCTCTTCTAAGCAGCTGTCTCCAGAAAATCTTGGCACTCTCCAGTTTGGGGAACTAAGCCTTGGAAAGGAAGAAAAGGGGCCTCGGATGCAGGCTGAGGACACTTCTCAGCACTTAGCCCCTGTGTCTATTCCAGGACCCCGTGCAGCCACAGTGTCTCCTCCCACACAAGGGAGCACTGGATACTCCGCACAGACAGACATCACAGATGAGAGCCCTGACAGAAAATTGCCTTCCAGCTCCTTTTCTCACTCGACACTGTTGGGAGATGGGAAGCACTCACCTGAAGTGAGCACAAGCCCCGGCGAACACATTCTAACACCTGATAGCTCCCTCACCAAGAGTCCCGAGTCTTTGCCAAGCCTCGCCATGGAAGACATTGCCATGAAGTGGGAAGGTCAAGTTCCAGAGTTGAAAGACAGAACCCCAGAGAAGAAGGACAAGGGACCTGACCCAAGGGATGAAGCCCTACAGCAGAAGGGCAAAACCCTGGAGCAGAAGGATACAGCCATCCATCAGAAAAGTGAGGCTCTGGAAGAAAAGAACAAGGTTATGGAAAAGCAGGATAAGGCTTTAGAACAAAAAGTCAGAGACTTAGGACAAAGGGACTCAGCCCTGGAACGGAAAGACAAGACCATAGAACCAAAAGACAAAGATTTAGAACAAAAAGATAGAGACTTAGAACCAAAAGACAAAGTTCCAGAGGACAAGGTCTTTGAACTGAAGGGCAAGGCCTTAGAACAGACAGACAAGATCCCTGAACAGAGGGTCAAAGATCAGGAACAGGACAAAGCCTTGGAAAAGAAGTATCAGGCCTTAGAACAAAAATACTGGGCTTTAGGACAGAAGGATGAAGACCTGGAACAAAACAATAAGGCTCTTAAACAAAAGGATAAGGCTCTGGAAGAGGACAAAACTCAAGATCAGGGGAGCCCAATGCAGGAGAAAACCATGAAACCAAAGGAGAAGATCCTAGAGGAAAAATCTTCAGAAAAAGTTGAAGCTGTGAAACAGAAGGAAGAAGCTCTGCTGGAAAAGACCAAAGCTCTGGGGCTGGAAGAGAGCCCAGGGCAGGAGGACAAGGCCCTGGAGCAGGAAAAGAAATACTGGATGGAGCAGGATGTAGTCCAGGAGTGGAGAGAAACGTCTTCAACCGGAGGGGAGCCAGTTGGAGAACAGAAAGAATTTGCCCGGACATGGGAGGACACATCATCTGATCAGGAGGACAGGTACTGGAGGGGCAGAGAGGATGTAGCCCTGGAACAGGACACATACTGGAGGGAGCTGAGCTGTGAGCGGAAGATCTGGTTCCCGCATGAGCTGGATGGCCAGGGGGCCCAGCCACGGTACACAGAGGAGCGGGAGAGCACTTTCCTCGATGAGGGGCCAGATGATGAGCAAGACGTGCCCCCCTTGGAGCATATGCCCCAGAGCCCATGGGCCTCAGACTTCAAGGGTTTCCAGGAGCCCTCATCGCAGAAAGGGCTGGAGGTAGAGCGGTGGCTTGCTGAGTCACCAGTTGGGCTGCCACCAGAGGAAGAAGACAAGCTTACCCGCTCCCCTTTTGAGATCATCTCTCCTCCAGCTTCCCCACCTGAAATGGTTGGACAGAAGGTTCCTCTGGCCTCAGGACCAGAGACCCCTGTCCCAGAGCCTAAGAAAATGCCACCTGTAAAGAAAGAACCCACTACCCACTCATGGCTGGCTGAGATCCCACCGTGGGTGCCCAAGGACAGACCCCTGCCACCTGCACCTCTCTCCCCAGCGCCAGCTCCCCCAACCCCTGTCCCTGAGCCTCGCACTCCTGCACCCTTCTCCTGGGGCACTGCCGAGTATGACAGTGTGGTGGCTGCAGTGCAGGAGGGGGCAGCTGAATTGGAAGGTGGGCCATACTCCCCCCTTGGGAAGGACTACCGCAAGGCTGAAGGGCAAGGAGAAGAAGAAGATCAGGCCAGGGCTCCTGACAGCAGCCCCTGCAGCTCAAAGGTCCCAGAGGCCAGCAAGAGCCATGCTACCAAGGGGCCTGAGCAGACAGAGCCAGAGCAGAGAGAGCCCACGCCCTATCCTGATGAGAGAAGCTTTCAGTACGCGGATATCTACGAGCAGGTGATGCTTACTGGGCTCGCCCCTGCGTGCCCCACTAGGGAACCTCCTCTTGGAGCAGCTGGGGATTGGCCCCCGCACATCTCAACCAAGGAGGAGGCTGCTGGCCGAAACACATCAGCAGAGAAGGAACTTTCATCTCCTGTTTCACCCAAGAACCTCCAATTCGACACCCCATCTTTCAGCTACGCAGCTCTGGCGGGACCCACTGTACCACCTAGGCAGGTGCCTGATGCAGGGCCAAGTGTGGAGCCCAGCCTTACCCCCCCTGCATTACCCCCCCGTGCTCCTGTCCCCCTGAGTAAAGGCCCAAGCCCCCATATTAATGGTAACCTCCTGAGCTGTAGCCCAGATAGGAAAACCCCATCCCCCAAGGAATCAGGCCAGAGTCACTGGGATGACAGCACTAGTGACTCAGAGCTAGAGAAGGGGGCTCTGGAGCAGCCAGAGAAAGAGGCCCAGTCCCCAAGTCCCCCCCACCCCATCCCTGCGGGGCTCCCTAAACTGTGGCCTGAACATGAGGCACGTACCAGTCCTTCCTCACACTCACACCAGGGTCCTGCCCCACCCAGCCTGGACTTCCCTGCTTCAGCCTTTGGTTTCTCCTCATTGCAGCCAGCTCCTCCACAGCTGCCCTCTCCCGCTGAACCACGCTCGGCACCCTGTGGCTCCCTTGCCTTCTCTGGGGACCGAGCTCTGGCTCTGGCTCCAGGGCCCCCCACCAGAGCCCGGCATGATGAGTACCTAGAAGTGACCAAGGCCCCCAGCCTGGACTCCTCACTGCCCCAGCTCCCCTCACCCAGCTCTCCTGGGGCCCCTCTCCTCTCTAGTCTGCCACGACCTGCCTCACCAGCCCTGTCTGAAGGCTCCTCCTCTGAAGCCACCACACCTGTGATTTCAAGTGTGGCCGAGCGCTTCCCTCCCGGCCTGGAGGCTGCAGAACAGGTGTCTGTAGAGCTGGTCCCAGGAGTGGAAGCAACTGCCCACAGCCTTTGGGACCTTACTCCTTTGAGCCCAGCACCTCCAGCTTCACTGGACTTGGCTCCAGCTCCAGCTCCAGCTCCAGCTCCAAACTTGCCTGGAGACAAGATTGATGGCACCCTGCCCCGCCGCCTGGAGTGCTCAGTGGCAGCCAACAAGAGGCCAAACTCCTTCCAGGATCTCTCTGGAGATTATGCCACCAATGGTCCAACTGAAACCAGCCCCAACCCCCCAGGCCTTGCCCCTGCCAAGGATGAGAAAAAAGAGGCTGAGGGCTGCCCTGCCTGGGAACGTGGGGCCTGGCCTGAAGGAGCTGAGAGGAGCTCCAGACCTGATAGTCTGCTCTCCCCTGAGCAGCCACCGTGTCCTGGAGGGACCTCTGGTGGCCCATCTAGAAGTGGCTCCCCTAAGATGGAGGCTGGGCCCCAGGGATGTGCCTCTGAGCCCCGGCCCCACTGTGGGGAGCTCTCCCCATCCTTCCTGAACCCACCTCTGCCCCAATCCACAAATGACAGTGACCTCTCAACTGAGGAAGCTCAGCTGGTAGGGAGAGGGGGGAGGCGCCGGGCGGGGGGCCCTGGGGCCACAGGGGGTCCATGTCCTGTGGCAGATGAGACACCCCCGACGTCAGTCAGCGACTCAGGCTCCTCACAGTCAGATTCTGACGTCCCACCAGAAACTGAGGAGTGTCCATCCATCACAGCTGAGGCAGCCCTCGACTCAGATGAAGATGGGGACTTCCTGCCTGTGGACAAAGCTGGGGGGGTCAGTGGAATGCACCATCCCAGGCCTGGCCATGACCCACCGCCACTCCCTCAGCCAGACCCCCGCCCATGCCCTCCCCGTCCCGATGTGTGCATGGCTGATCCTGAGGGGCTCAGCTCAGAGTCTGGAAGGGTAGAGAGGCTACGGGAAAAGGAGAAGGCACAGGGGAGAGTAGGGCGCAGGGCCCCAGGCCGGGCCAAGCCAGCATCTCCTGCACGGCGTCTGGATCTTCGGGGAAAACGCTCACCCACCCCTGGGAAAGGGCCTGCAGATCGAGCATCCCGGGTTCCACCCCGGCCACGTAGCACTCCAAGCCAGGTCACCCCAGCAGACGAAAAGGATGGACACAGCCCCATGTCCAGAGGCCTAGTCAACGGACTCAAGGCAGGACCAAGTAAGTATGATGTGAACAGGAGAGATTGTGGATTGGGGCTGGGTGCGGCTGGTCTAAGGCTCCAGGAGTGGGAGGAAGGGAAAGAAGGAGAAGGTTGCCAAAAGCAGTCTACTTTCCCTCTACAATGAGTCCTGGCTTCTCTCTACAGTGGCCTTGGGTTCCAAGGGTGGCTCTGGTCCCCCTGTGTATGTGGATCTCGCCTACATCCCGAATCATTGCAGTGGCAAGACTGCTGATCTTGACTTCTTCCGACGAGTGCGTGCATCCTACTATGTGGTCAGTGGAAATGACCCTGCCAATGGCGAGCCAAGCCGGGCTGTGCTGGATGCTCTGCTGGAGGGCAAGGCCCAATGGGGGGAGAATCTTCAGGTGAGTGACAAGGGTTGCCAAGGAGGTAGTATGGTCAAAGCTTACTCAGAGGCAATAGTGGGACACAGTCTTTATTCATAAAAGGACTGAGCCCTTTCTATGGGCAGTGGGACTATTTCCTGGGCCATCAGGTACCCCATCCCCCCCACATATGCTCCCTTCACATTCTCACATCAGGCATGTCTTATCTCCCTCCTAGGTGACTTTGATCCCTACTCATGACACGGAGGTAACTCGTGAGTGGTACCAGCAGACTCATGAGCAGCAGCAGCAACTGAACGTCCTGGTCCTGGCCAGCAGCAGCACTGTGGTCATGCAGGATGAGTCCTTCCCAGCCTGCAAGATTGAGTTCTGAAAAAACCACTCTCCCTTCCCCAAGGATCTGCTCCCCCAGCTCCCTTAGAGAATGGCTACTGCTGAGTCCTTGGGGTTTGGGGACATGGGAGCTGGGGAAGGAGAAGGTGGGGGACAGGATGTCTTGTGGGAATTTGGGCTGGGCTAAATGGGAGGGGTTGTCCCTTCCCATCATCCATACTTGAGAGGAGTCTCAAAACCAAAGGTAACAGGATAGGGAGAGGGTACAAAATTAGGATAGGTTGTCATCTGATGCCTGAGAACTCTGGAGTGACACCTCTCCTAGCACTGCCAAATGCTGGTATTGCATGGAGAGTAAGGATGAGTCTGAGAGTGCAACATCCTCCCTCACAGGAGATCATATCCGCAACCCCAGGGACCTCTTTATTTATTTAGCATCCCAAGGATTTCCAATAGTAACTTATGTGACCTGGGGGAAGGATACTGTCAGTGAGATGCCTAGAGCTGCACCCTTCACCTCCCATCCCCTTACCCACCAGGGTCTGGGATCCAGCAGAGGTCTGGGGGTACACTGCTGCTACACTGTCCCACTGCTTCCCTCCGTATCTGAATGTCTCAACCCAAAACTTGAAGCACTTGACCAACAGACTGGTGAGGGAAGAAAGCTTATCCTCCCAGTCCCTGCTTCATACCATTCACATCCCAGGGTTGTGCTCAGACCAGGCCTACTGGGCAGCACAATGGGGCAAGGAGAGCCCAGCTCCAAACCCAGAATTTTCCAAGCTCCCTGACCTTTTGAAGTTTTCACCTACCCATTCCAATGATCCTGATCCCTTCTCATCCCCTGCTTGGCTTTTCTGCATGTGGTCATCTTCTGTGGCCTGGTGTGTAATGGGTTAAAAATAAGCCACTGCCTCATATCCCAACATTTGACAACCCAGCAATGTGTGACTCCCCCAACATTCCACTATGCCATCCTGCAGCTGAAATGGGAACGCTGGCTGCCTTTTCAGCCCCATACATACTCTTAGAGAGGATCTGGGAGGTGGAGGTCATGACAGAGGACTTGGGGGGAAGGAGAGGGAGGAAGGAAAGGGAGAGGAGCTGAGCTAAAAAGCTTAACTCCTACCGAGTGAGATGAAAACAGGCTGAAAATACCATCTCAGGAGAGGACCTCACCCCAAGCAAGCCAATGAGCAGCCTTGCCAGACTACTGATGGACTGAGGAATCCAGACGCTCGCTCGTCAGGACTCAGCTTCTCTGCCAAATGACTGTGTGGAAACCAAAATGAGCCCGCCTGTGTCCTTCCTAGCTCCCACCCAACCCATGCTGCTGTGCTCTGCTTCTCCCCACACTCCCCTGCTCTAGTTCCCAGCTGCTGTAACAGAGCCGCCTTCAACTCTAACAATAAATCAAGTTCATTACAGATGCTGTAGTGCTGCTTAGGGTTTTTCTGACTCCACATATTGCTTAGTTGCTGGGCTCTGGCTTCTCTAAGCATAGTCATTTTTCTCAATATCTTTGATAACTGGAAGCAATTCCAGGAGCCAGGGAAGCCAGAGAACATAGGGTGTGTTGAGGGAGAAAAGGATATGAGGGAGCCAGCATAATTCCTGAAAATGGGTGAAGGAAGAGGGGTCGGCATCTCCATGAGGTCAAGAGCTGAGAACCAAATAACCAGATACGTCAGATAGGATAACACCAAAGAGGTAAGGAGTTGAGGGGCCCTAAGAGACCCAGAGCTTATTGAGGTTGTAAACACCTCTCACCTTTGCAGTCAGGATTTTCATGGAGGAAAATGTTGGATTTCCCTCCTGCAGTGAAACTCTTTATATGTCATGGGTATGTAAGAAGAGGCCAAGTTGTGCACGTGAATATATGGGCAGGGGGGTATTCCCGCCCTCCTAGTGTTCTGGGCTCTCCCGATGTAAAGATGTCAAGGGGTTAAACAGAGAGTATAACCTCTTTAATTCCTGACACTCCAAAGCATCGGAAGAAAAAATTTAAGAGGGTGATTCCAAGGAGCTGGTGAAAAGGCATTGTGTACCCTCTGGTGTTTCACAGAGACAGAACCTCTGTCCCCCACAACACTACTCACTTCAGACATTTTGGGATAGTGGGTTGATTGGCATAGGGACCTCCTGGGATGTCTGATCTGTATATTTTTATAGTCTGTTCCTGCTCAACTACAAAGGCTTTTGACTGGTTCAGATTAATTCAGTTACATATCTGATTGACTTAAGAGTCACATTCATTCTTGAGTTCACAATGACATCACCACCTCTACCATTCTCATTCATATTTATTGAGCACTCATAATGTTCCGACCCCCCACTCTAATGGCAGCATTACCCCTCTTACCCACCCCCATTCCCATCCCCAGATCTTTGGGATTAGCTTCATAATCACACCTGGCCCTAAAGACACAATGATATAAGGACAAACCTCTTGGAGACCCTAGAGAGTTCTTTGGCCAGTCTGTCCCTGGCACTACTATATATATATATATCTTTGCTCATGTCTGTACAATATTTATCTCTGCTGATTGCTTAAAAATAGAACCTGATTTTCTCTACTACAGCATCTTCTAAGCCAAAAAGCCCCACAACAAAAGAGGCCTCGCTTCACAGATTGGTCAAGAACCCCAAAAGCATTTTAAGTAGTTACTCTGAAATTTTCACAGCAATCTAATACCTATTTTTCCATTGAGTTATTGCCCTCTCCACAGGACAGGAACAGAGAGGGCACTTGGGGATGATATGGAAATACCCATAAGCCCAATCTAAAGATTAGTGGCCATGATGGATGTTTGTTTAGTAAGGGGACTCTTTTTCCCAGACATTTCAGACAGCCATGCTGGACCCACCTGAGGAGTGCTAGCCAAGACAAGAGTCCCCATGAATGCACATATGGTCTAAAGGACTTTGAGACATTGTGAATATTTCCTCAGAAAAGTGAAGACCTTGGCATCCCCTTTTGCACTTGTTGTCCCGGGACAGTGTCTTCAGCAGTTAAGAGGCATTTCCTTTAACAATCTGGAATTTCCTGGGGTGCTCAGAGGAGGCTGGGTAATGATAGACCAGCCCACCCCTTAAAGGAAATCCTATTCAAGTCTAATGGCTTGGTGAGGAGTCAATGGCTGCTTTGAACACGAAATGGGCCCCTCACCAAGCCAGCTCCAGCACAGGTATGCCTCATGTCAAGAGGACTGCTTCCTCAGACACCTCTGGTAAGATCCAAGGCCTTATGCTGGCAGGTGAGTTAGCCAACAGAAAGAGTTGCTAGCTCAAATGGCTGGTATATTATAACACCATCAATGAGAAAATGACTAATCACATGTTGCTGGTGGAAGGGATAAGTTTTGGTCATGGACTAGAGACTGGCTCTGAGTGAGGGTTTGGATCACTAGATGGATACTGGGCTTGGGGAACATCCTCTCCAGGCAGCTGGTCAATGACCTCAGGGACCACACAGGACTGCTGATTAACCTCCTTAGGGCCCTCCTGGACCTGTAGATCACCCTCCCCAGGGAACTCTTGGGATGGTGTATCAACCTCAGGGATATCCTGAGACAACAGATTGGTTGCAGGAGCTTCTTGGGCCAGTCTGTCAACCTCCAAAGAGAACTCCTGGCATGGTTGGCTGAGCTCCTCAGGGATCTCTTGGGCTGGCTTGCCAGTTTCCACAAGGATTTCCTGGACCAGGCTACCAACCCCTTCAGGAAACCCATGGACCAGCCTGCCAACTTCCACAGAGACCCCTTGGCATGGCAGGCTGACCTCCTCGGGGTTCTCCCGGAAAAGCTTGCAAGCTTCCTCAGAGACTTTCTCGCACAGTTGGTTGATCTGAGTGACCTCCTGGCATGTTCGGTTAACATCATCATGGGTGTCCTTGCATGGCTGGCTCTTGTCAGAGACCTCCCGGCATGGCTGACTGACCTCTTCAGGGATGTCCTGGCATGGCTGGCTAATGTCAGGGGCCTGCTGACATGGCTGGCTGACCTCCTCAGCAACTTCCTGGCATGGCTGGCTGGTTTCCACAGGTGGTTCCTGTGGGAACTGGTTTGGTTCAAACGACTTTTGCTCCCCTTCTATAAGGAGCTCTTGTGCTCCATTCCCAGGGATCTTCTGGCGCAGCCCAAGGCCTTGACATTCTTCAGCCATGTGTGAACTCAGGGAGGGTTGATCACTGAAGCCAAATGGGCAATTACCATCCACTGCAGTAGGGGAGGAAGGACCAGCACTGGACACAGTGCTGGAAGGGCCACTGCTGTCTGTAAAGCAAAGTCAGAAGACCAAGTCAGGCAAGCCGGAAGAGAAGGCTTTACTCTATGTATGTAGTTCAAGTGCCAGACAGATGGCCCATATTACTCATGTCGCAGGGAAAGAAGGTCTGAATTCTTTCTAAGTTATGCAGACTCCCAAGTTAGCCCAGCTCAGAAACTGTTGCTCTGGCCTAACATATACTATAGGAGTAGCACTAAGGTACATCTAAGTCTTCAGGAGAAAGTGCTGAGGCCCACTTCATCCAGTTCTTTTACAAATGTACCCTTATCCAAATTTTAAATTTTCTTGATCCCTTATTCATACTTTGAAAACATATGAATACTTTATCCCAGTGGCTCATAATTGGGGTTACATAGAATCTCCAGAGATTCTAATTCTTAGGTTTAGGGTAAAGGTGTGGGGTGGAGAGGGAGATGAAGGCAATATATTTTGATGTAACACTCCCAATTAAGTTTGATGCACATCTTTGGTTAAGAATCATTTGTTTAAAGCAATCAATGTATTTCTGAGGCAGAGGTAATCATTGTTTATAGCCCAAGGTATAAGTAAGCAGAAGAATGTAGAAAAACCTTGTGAATCAGAATAATAGAAAAGAAAATGATTTACCCAAAGATGGAAGAACCCCATGGAATCTCTAAATGGCAGCAGTTCTTAATTAACCTTTTCAGTGTGTGTGTGTGTGTGTGTGTCACTGATTCCTTTGAAACTCTAATGAAAGTTATGGATTATCCTCCTAGAAAAATATACATGTGAATATTCACATTAATCTTTATATATGATTCCTGGTGTTCATAAACTTTACCCTGAAATCCATCCATGGATTCAAAGTGAAGACCTTCTAAGTACTGGGACATATGATGTTACAGGGTTGTTAATATCATAAAAACTAATTTCCCAGATCCTGACAGTAGTAAAATGAAGTCCGTAGAATCTTCAATTACACTGTGGGACAATTCCTACCCCAACCTCTACTTCTTCACTAACCTCTAGTAGGGGATTAATCTACTTTTCCCTTTGTAAATATTATATTTATTAATGGTATTGTAACTTTATATTTAAAGCATTCTGACATCAATAATTATAGTTTTTGGAAATAGGGGACATCTGAGTATCTTATAATCGAAGAGAATCTGGGAAAGCTGGCAAGCACAAGCATACAAAAGCGCAATCAGTCATTGTGTTTAAGGTATGCCAGTAACCTCTTTTCAGTAAAGCATCACAGGAGGCATGCTTCAAGTAGAAAAAGAAGAGGAACATGGTTTTGTGCCAAGGCTTATTTAGGGCAGAGAGACAGACCCTGAAAATGCTTACCAATGAGGCTATACACCTGATACTGAGATTAAAAAAAAAAAAAGCTGTAAGCTGAATTCACTCAAGGGTAGAAGTAGCCTTATACTCACTTAGTGGTTTGATTCAGGCAAATCAAAGAGGTCAAACAGAAATATAAGCGGGAGAGGGACAAGAGGGGGGCAGAGAACCATAAACGCTATAGGAGACAGGTAAAAGGGACAACGACAAGGTGAGTGTAGGATAATCTGAAATCCAGGGGGAGAATTTTTGGTGTTAGGAAGTTTCTTCTGCATACTGGGTGCCAGAAGAAGGGCAAAATTCGACAACTATTTACTTCAATGCTGAAATATGAATCTTTGCTAAAGTCCTACCCAAGTAAAATAGTGAAAGGCATGTTTGATTTTTGTTATTCCTTGGAGGCAGGATGAATAAAGAAAGGATTTTCCATCACTGGTGTCTCTGGCCCTGCTTACTACAGGTATCTCCCTCCCTGCTGTTACTCTAAGGATTCCTTGTGGCCCACTGTTCACAAGGATAGTTAGTGATGGGCTAGAGATGATAAAGAAGAGATGGGGAAAAGCATCACCTCACCTGAGGACAGACAACTTGAGAAAAAAGTTGAAAGTAGTAGCAGATTTTAGTTTCCTTCCCCCAGCTTTTCTAAATATTCAGGTTTCCTTCCAAGTCACCTGTGCTTTGAGGAGCTGTAGAAACTACGTGGGGATCTGAGAAGAATGAAGTCTCCACCTTGTCTTCCTTAAGGACCCTCTGGTGGTCCACTGTCTTTTAGGAGCCTCCCCAGTGAGATAGAGGGGTGTGGGAGGCAGAGGTGATAAGATACAGTAAACAGATCCTCCCTTCATCTTGGAAGAGGCAGATGAAACTGCTTCCCTGACTGTATTCCTGGTCTTTCAACTCTCATCTTGGTTTCCCTCAAGGGACAGGTTTCTCACTCACCAATTCCTCCATCCCTCTTGGCCTTTGTCTAGGCAGTTCCAAAAGGATTACTTACACCAAGGGGGCTTCTCAGAGCGCTGCCGGAGTTGCATGGTAGGTGAATGAAGAGTACGGGGTGGGGAAAATGTGCCATCTGAGGCCTGGTTGCTGTGCATAGACTCAAAGAGGGCTGGATAGGTGGGGGAGAGAGGGAAGGAAAAAAACCATATGAAGAAGAATCCAAGTGCCACAGGTTCTCAACATAAGAAAAAACCAATGTACATTTTCTCAGGCTGAGAAGAAGCATCCTTCACACAAACCATTTTTAATATTTTAAACTTTGTATAATGAATATTTTCAAATATATTTTTAAAAAGTCATTGAAAGACTAGTATGACCAATATTCATACACTCATCTATATTTAACACATTAACACATGTCAACATTTTGCCATACTTGTTTCATCTATTTCTTGGTGCTGAAGTTCTCTAAAATAAATAATAGACATAATGAATACTTTAATATGCATTTCTAAATTATAAGGAGTTTCTCTTATTTAGCCATCTACCACTAATAAACCTAACAAAATTAAAAAAATAATACCCTAATATCATGTAATACCCAATCCATATTCAAATTTTCCCCTATTACTCCCAAAATTTCTTTTATAGTAAGGTCCAAACATGAACCATACATGTTTGGACCTTACTATAAAAGGACCTTACTATTCTAGATAGTGCCCTCCTACCCATTTATTTTTTTCACAGTGACTTTTTGAAAAGAACAGTCAGTTGTCTCACAGAATGTCATTTCCCACATTCTTGATTCATCTGATTGCTTCCCCATAAAATCATTTAACTCATTTCACCATCCTTTGTATTTCCTATAATCTGGAAGTTAGCTATAAAAGGCATCATTAGATTATTCAGTTTAAATCACTTTGGCAATACCTGTGTATATTATATTATACTAGAGGCCCGATGCATGAAATCATCGGGAGGCCCTGACCACCCACCATAGCCCACCGGTCGGCCAGCTGGTGGCCTGGGCCTCTCTCTGCGGGGCGGATCATGGGGCAATCATGGGGCGATGGCCGGGTCCCCAACCAATCGCATTGCACCCGCCTTGGCTGGCTTGGCACCAGTGGGTGTCATAGCATGGTCCCTGATGGTCATCCAGATCGTCGTTCTGCTATTCAGTCGATCGGTCGATTTGCATATCACACTTTTATTATATAGGATTATATTATATTATATTATATTATATTATATTATATTATAGGCACATAATGTTTCATTGTCCTACTAAGTAAGACTAAATTTACTAATTGGGTTAAAGTGGTGGCCACAAAATCTCACCATTTTAAAGTTTCCCCTTTCTGATCAGAGGTGATCCTTTGACACCATGCAAACCCACCAACATTTCAACTAATTGTGTTAGTATCCATTGATGATCCTTAATTTTTTATTAGGGGTGTCAAATGTTGATTTTCTAATTCTATCAATCCTTTTAATATTTATTAGTTGGCATATTTTCTGTAAAGAAGAATGTTCCCTCTTCAACTGGGACTATTTGATTACACTGAACTACAGTTGTTACTGAAAAGATAGGATGTGTTTATTTCCCTTTAGTTTTCAGAGGAAAGAGTTGGTGAAAAGTATTCTCCAATAGTGGCAGATGATAGTTATTTTATTTTTTGTAAGATTCACTATGAGTTTGTGTCTTTTTATATATTCAGTGTACTTTAATTAATTACTACAAATTATTATTTTTGTTGTTGTTATTAATCCTCAGCTGAGGATATTTTATCCATTGATTTTTTTAGAGACAATGGAAGGGAGGGGGAGAGACAGAGAAAGTGAGGAAAGACAAAGAGAAACATCAATGTTTGATTAAGCCTGCAACCCAGATACGTGCCCTTGATTGGAATCAAACCCAGGACCCTTCAGTCTGCAAGCCGATGCTCTAACCACTTAGCAAACCCAGCTGGGGCACAAATTAGTGTTTTTTTTGTTTTTTTAAATATATTTTATTGATTTTTTACAGAGAGGAAAGGAGAGAGATAGAGAGTTAGAAACATCGATGAGAGAGAAACATCGATCAGCTGCCTCCTGCACATCCCCCACCGGGGATGTGCCCGCAACCCAGGTACATGCCCTTGACCGGAATCGAACCCGGGACCCTTCAGTCCGCAGGCCGACGCTCTATCCACTGAGCCAAACCGGTTTCGGCACAAATTAGTTTTAATGCTAAAATATTCCAGTCTGGTCAGTGGGAGCCTCTTCAGGCTTTATGGCTTCTTTGCTTTTGTCTCAGGATCACCTTGTGCCTTCCTTGCCCTAGACCAGTAGTCGGCAAACTCATTAGTTAACAGAGTCAAATATCAACAGTACAACGATTGAAATTTCTTTTGAGAGCCAAATTTTTTAAACTTAAACTATATAGGTAGGTACATTGTTATTAACTTAATTAGGGTACTCCTACGCTGACCTTTGCTAAAAATGTCCTCAATCTGAGGGGTCGACCTCAGCAAACGTACCCCCACTTCTTCTAACAGCACTTCTTCAAAATAGACTCGCCCAGGCCGAAAACCGACTTCTGCGCATGGGCCACGAAGTTTCAATCGCACTGTACGTGCGCGCCTGCACGTGGTATTTTGTGGAAGAGCCACACTCAAGGGGCCAAAGAGCCGCATGTGGCTCGCAAGCCACGGTTTGCCGACCACTGCCCTAGACCATGCAGTCTCAACAAAATTAGTTCTTGGTGAGGATGAAAATATTCTTAGATATTATTCTATTGATTTGTGTCCATCAAATGGCCACAATACATACATATATACACAGTATATGTGTGGTATTAAAATTTTGTGTGGTGGGGGTGACTAGGGAAAAAAATGCCTAAAGAGGCTCCGGGTAGGGGTGGGAGAGTGTGTGATTTTTTTTTTTTTTTTTTAGAAAGACGAAAAACCACTCACTAGACCAAGAAGCAGTCATTTTCCCATGGGAATCCTGGTAGAGGTGAATGATATGTAGAGACCAAAATCTATACACTAAGGGAGCTCATTGCTACCGCTGCTAATGCATAACGTTAAAAAGAGCACTAAAAAACCCTGAATTCATACTGATATTTTCAATTCAAATGTAAAATGACAGCATTTAAAAAATCTTTTGAATTTGTACTTGTATACCTTGAAAACCCTGGTTCCTAGTAATATGAACATAATTACTTATCTTATTTGCATTATTCTATTATAAATATAGTTTTAAAATGGTACCAATATCACTAAAAATTAAACTACTGAATGATTTCAGAGAGGAAGGGAGAAGGATAAAAAGAAAGAAACATCAATGAGAGAAACATCATTGATTGGCTGCCTCCTGCACACCCCCAACTGGGGATTGAGCCTGCAACCCGGGCATGTGCCTTGTCTGGGAATCAAACTGATGACCCCTTGATTCCAGGGTTGACACTCAACCACTGAGCCACAAGACTTTCTCACCCTAGCTGATTTTGCTCAGTAGATAGAACATTGGCTACTAACTGAAGGGTCCTGGGTTCAATTCTGGTCAAGGGATTGTACCTCACTTGCAGGCTTTGTCCCCAGCTCGGGTTGGGGTGTGTGCAGGAGGCAACTAGTCAATGTGTCTCTTTCACATTCATGTTTCTCTCTCTGTGTCTCTCCCTCTCCCTTCCATTCTCTTAAAAAAAAAAATCCATGGAAAAATATCCTTAGGTGATGATTAACAAAAAAATAAACCAAAACAAAAGGTTTTCTCTGTCTTTGTCTTTGCCAACTTGATTTAAATGTGTCGCAGAGTAGCTCTCTTTACATTTATCTTCCAACTACTAGGTTGTATATATTTGTATCTATCAAATTTGAGAAGTTTTCAGCCATTATTTCTTCAATTATTTTTCTACCCTTTTTTCTCTCTCTTCTTCTAGAACTCCCATTATGCACATGTTGGTATGTTTATGGTGTCCCACAAATCTCTTTGGCTTTGTTCATTTTTCTTCATTCTTTTCAATTTCTCCTCTTCAGACTGGATATTTTTTCAAATGACCTATCTTTAAGTTTGCTGATTCTTTCTTCTGCCTGTTAAAATCTTCTAAGAAATCCTCTAGCAAATTTGTCATTTCTGTTATACTTTCCAGTATCAGAATTTGTTTGGTTTCTTTTGATATTTTCTATCACTTTAATGATATTCTCTATTTGTTGAGACATCATTTTCCTGATTTCCTTTAGTTCTCTGAACCTGGTTTCCTTTCCTTATTTAAAATATTTGTCTAGAAAGTCTAATGTCTGTGTTTCCTCAAGGATTATTTTTGTTAATTTATTCTGTGAAAAGATCACACTGTCTGGTTTCTTTGCATATTATATAATTCTTTCGGTTGAAAAAAGGACATTTTTACTATTATAATGTATTAACTCTGAAAATCAAATTGCCCCTCTCCCCTCAGGGTTTCTTTTTGTTGTTTGCTGTGATCTACAGCTGTTTAGTGATTTTTCATTTTCTTTTTTTTTAAATATGTTTTTATTGATTTTTAGAGATAGAGGAAGGGAGAGGGACAGAGAGATAGAAACATCAATCAACTGCCTCCTGCATGTCTCCTACTGGGGATCAAGCTGCAACCTGGGCATGTGCCCTGATTGGGAATTGAACCAGTGACCTCTTGGTTCAGGGGTTGACACTCAACTACTGAGTCACACTGGCGACTGTTTAGTGATTTTTCTAAACTATTTTTATAAAGTCTGTCTTCTTTGTCATGTGCAGTCTGTGAAATCTTTGTTACTTTGGTTTATGTTCAGCTAGGGCTCTGATAAGGATTTCCTTGACTATATCAGGAATAAAAAGAGAGGGGGGAAGGAGGGAAAGGAGTAGAAAGGAGGAAAGGAGAGAGGAGTTCTCACAGTGTTTGCAGATTGGTTCTATGTTGAGGTACTCCTTAGCCAGACTATTTACAACACTGCCTTAGCCTTCACTCTCTGCTTGTGTTGAATCTAGAGTTAGGGTCTTCATGTATGTTATGCTTAGGTGTCCTTCCCCAGGCATGTGCATAGCTTTTTAAATTTACCAGTATATGTGGGTGCTTTTGAATGACTAATTTCCTAAAGAAACTCTCTTCCCAGGCTTTCCGTATGCCTATTGTTTGCCTCAACTATAATTTTTGTCCCAGACATCATG
This sequence comes from Myotis lucifugus, assembly GCF_000147115.1. Taxonomy (NCBI): domain Eukaryota; kingdom Metazoa; phylum Chordata; class Mammalia; order Chiroptera; family Vespertilionidae; genus Myotis; species Myotis lucifugus. The sequence goes on from NW_005871157.1 coordinate 3,240,452, forward strand.
TTCATTTGCTTTACAGTATTTTCAAGTAATATCCTCTGCATAGCCACATTTATATACTGAGTGCGTTCCAAGTTAGGTGCAACAAGGTAAGCACCCTGTGTCAGTCCTTCAGGTAGCCTACACACAAATTAGAACGAATACAAATCTTGGAGAATAAAGTCTATCTGCTCCCTCTGGAACCAGAGACTAGGGTCCCACCTTGAGAGCATGGGTTGCCATGTTCACGACTGCTACCAACGTGGGGACAGGAGTGGGAGGAGGTCAAGTAAAAATACTGGAAAGCTTCCTGCCATTTTTAGGTTACCTCCTTCTTGATTCAGAATTTTCCTGGTGGTTGCAAACCTTTGACTATTTTCCAGAGTTCTGATAAAGTTGACTGTATCAGTTTTTGCTTGATTTTTTGGTGTTTCTGTAAAAGGAGAAGCCCTTGGAGCTACCTATTGCATGGTTTAAGTTTTACATTTAGATCTCTGACCTATATGGAGTTTATACTATATATAGCATGAAGTATGGATTCAATTTTAATTTTTGCCAAATGAATATTCAATTGTTCCAACTCCATTTATTAAAAAGTATATCTTTCCCCCAATATTTTGAAATGCTAACTTCATCTATTTCTAAATTTACTACTTTGTTTGATTGCTCTCTATTCATATACCAATATTATACTTTTTAAATAAAAGTTTTATATAATGTTTTAAAATCAAGGTTTTCTTGGCTATTCTTGCTTGTTTATTTTTCAATGAGAACTTCAGAATTGATTTGTCTGACTTTAGAAAACCAGCAGTATTTTATTGGATCACACTAAATTTATAAATTAATTTGGGAAGGAATGATTTTTCTATTATTTTGAGTTGGCCTACAATTAAACATCTTTTTTTCAAGTCTATTTTTGTATGTATTCGGAGTGCCTATATTTTTAATTTTTTACTCATGTTCTAGAAAGCATGGGAATGAAGGCAGAGATAGGGATACAAAACAAGAGTATTCTCCATACCTGCAGATGCCTGTGCTTGGGCATCAGTGTGGCGCTGGCAGACTCCACTCAAGAATTCACTTACTTGATGCAGGGAAAGGGCATTATGCAGCGTTTCTAGGGGGTAGATGGTAGGCACCATGGAGCACCCTTCAAATCCTGTTAGAAAAGAGATGGGCAAAGTCAATATTATTCCTGCCAGATATACCCCCACTGGCCAAGGAGAGTCCCTGAGAGCCATCAGAAGAGTTGATGGCTTTTGGAGTGTGGGGAATCCAAGATTCTCATGAGAGGGAACTCTTTAGAGCCCCAATAGAAGTCTATTTCTGTCACCTTCAGATTTCCTAAAAAGTCTACCTGCTAAGGCCTCCAGGTAAAACACCTCTCACCCTACCTATGGAGAGCTTGCAATGTCCCATGGAAAAATACACAGAATCCCAATAGGGTAAACACCCACATTGCTCTTACACTTTCTGGGGGAATAAAACAAAAGTCCATAAGTAATGGGTGAAATTGTAGGTCTAAATGAGGTTAGGGAGGTCATGGAGCTGGAAAGAAATAGCAGGTTTCAGGGGTCATGTATAAGAGAACCAGATTAAGGTGGAGGACATGTAATCTGAGAAGGGGTTCATGCAGATTTAGGATATGGGTAGAAAGGCTAGAATATCTGGAAGCAAGCTGGAGGGCATGCAGTACATATGGAGCTCAGCCCAGGAAAATCACATGCATGAATAGGCTGGGGAATGGAAGTTCTTTCTTGGTCATTTCCATCACATCAAAGCTTCTCCCTTCTGTTCTCACTGGAAGACCCCAGACTTGTTAGGTTTTTTCCATCCCATCAGGAAAATGAGGAAACCCCCTTAGGAGAAATAATAAGTACTGATTCTCTGCTCTGAACCCAATAATTCCAATGTAGGTCCACCACTCTGAGTAGGATACAGGGCAAACCTAAATCCTAATCCCAGGGCCTATTGAAAAAATTTCCCCATTGGAGAACCAAGAAGCACACATCCCAACCACTTTTTCAGTCCCCAGTCTTTCCCGTGCCTCCTCTATGTCTCCCTAAATGAACTAAGAGTAGGCAGGACAGCAATATCTATGCAAGACATAGCCTCCTGTTCACTAATGACTAAAACATCAAAAGAATTATACCTGATTATCTTCTAACCTCTGGCTCTTGTTGGCTTCAAGGATTCGACTGAGATTTCTGTGCCTCAGTTTCCCCCTGTATTCTAGTGGTAGGAGAGCAAGAGAGGTACAGTCTCTAGACCCTCAGAGTGGGTAGAAAAATGTTTGGATTTGAAGATGGTGGTAGTAGAAGGTTATAGAGATAAGAACAGAATCCAGGGCAAGAAACTAACCCTGTACTGAATAGAATTGGGAATGGGTAGCATTAGGAGGCAGTGAGGAAGGAATGAGCAGCCAATGCTATAACTACCAGGCAGTCTGGCCCCAATCCCATCCAAGCAACTAAAATGCAAGTCACATAACCTGAGGTTAAATAAAAGAAGGGATTAAGTGGGCTCTCCTGCCAGAAGTGCAATAAGCCAAGCAGTCAGTCTCAGCCAGGGTAGTGGCAGCAGCCAGCTTGGTGGCAGGGGGTACCGTAGAGGCACTCGGGGTCATCCTGGCCTGAGCGCAGCCAGTTCCGGAAGAGGCGCAGGTGGTAGGAGCACTGGTGCAGGTGATGCGCCAGCGTGGCATCCAAGGAGACTGGCTGGCCCCCTGGGCAGTCAGAGGAAAAACGGCGCAGCAACCGGACCACAGGGTGCTGGTCATCCAGCAGCTCTGCAGGGGGTAGGGGTACCACGGCAGGAAGCACAAAGATAAAGAAAGAGAAGAGGGAGAGACAATGAGGGGGGCACTGACTGGCACAAGCATTACTGGGAAGTGGAGCCACTCAGCTCAAAAGTGAGCTGAGAAAGAAGCAGAGATGGTCAGAGCCACTGGGAATCTCTTGCAGGAAAAGAAGAGGGTTGGCATCACACAGTAAGTCTAAAAGAAGGGGCTAGTGAGACCTCATCATACAATAAGGCCCTCCCCTTTCTCACTGAGCATAATTCAGTCAGTGCCGACAGAAGTCACATCATTCTGAAGAGGGTAAGCTGGCTTTGGAGTTCTGTGGGAGCCTTGTCTAGAGGCCATTATCCCAGATCATTCTTGGACAAACTCTAGATAGGTCCCACTTCTCAGTCTAATATATTTATGAGATTGGGATAGAGATAAAAAGATTCAAAGTCATTCAGAGAAGAATGTCAAGAATGGTATAGAGTTATCAAGATAAAGTTTGAAGCTAAAAAGGCTCCTAAGGGCTCAGGGCAGCTCTCTGGACCAAACTCTAAGATAGACACAGATATAGCTGTTGTTAGACAGCAGGCATAGGAGATTGGCAGGAAAGCCTGTGTAAAACAGAGCATTTAAAAAATGGAATCAATATGTGAAAATGCTATTACTGGCTAATCATCCTTTATTCTTGTTCAAATATATAGACTCAAAAAATGTTTGCATAAATCTCAGGACTTTGGAGATACTGTATCCATTACAGAAGCCAAAAGTTAGATAATTTTATATTTTCTTTCTACTGCTGGTAAGTCTAATTGCATTTTGTTCAGCTGGTCAGTGGAAAAGCTTCAGTCCTGAACCACTTATTATTTTATATGCTTGGCAAACTTTGTGGATATATGTGATTGAGCTGCAAAAGGTTGAAGATAGTGAAAGGCATGTAGAAGAGGGTTGGCACCACACAGTAAGTCTAAAAGAAGGGGCTAGTGAGACCTCATCATACAATAAGCCCCAGGAACAGTAGGGAAAAGATCCTGGGGAAAAGATATGGGGTCTTAAGACCTGATGACAGGATGTTGGTATAGCAAAGGTAGGATCAAAGTAGCTGAGGATGACTGCTCAGAACTCCCAGACCAGAACTTGTTACATGGGGTGATCCCATGAAACTATAAATTCCAGAGACCTTAGTTTGAATGTCAAGAGAGGTTTCAGCTCTATTCAAGCACTAACTGTACCAATGGTCAGACAGTTGTGTGGGTCCCTAGGAAATAAATGGATGTGGCAAATAGAATTGGCACACTCTGACATTCTGGATAAGAGTGAGCCACAGTCTCTTTTCCAATATTAGTTTACTTTGGTGAGTTCAGTGTGCAGTTTAGTAATGGGCCACATATGTATACTTGACGTAGGCAGGATGTGGCCAAAGCTTATCAGGAATAGAGGCAATGATGGCTGAGAGATGTTCTCCCATCAAAGCAAGGAGACAGCATTCCCTTGCCTCTCTTCTAAAGCCAGGCCCAGTTTTTCTAGCTGTTATTTCAAAGCCAGACTTGTTGCCATGATGGGACAGTAGACTGGCACAATGTGGTGACTAATCTCCCACAAGCAATTGCAGGCAGCACATCCACTCTGTAATTGCTCAGTCAGTCAAGCAAGATTTGGCCATGGGGTAGAGCTCTCCTGTTGTCCAGAGGGCCAAATTAAATCTAGAGAATTTTCAGCAAGAGATATAATAGGTCTAAATTTCTCCTATTGCCAAGAGTTAGATCCCAGATTCTGGTTATCAAGCACTGTAGCCCCCAAGCTCAAGTACAAGAAGAACAAAGGCCAGAAGACCCCTGAGAAACTGTGCAGGGTGTTGGAAGAGATCTTGAATTTGTCCTCCTGCACTATACCTGAATTTTCCAGGGCTTTCTTCCTCTCCTCCTTTTGGTAGAATTAATTCTTCTTTTTTTCAACTGATGAGGCTGCTAACCAAGGCTTCAGGAAATTAGAGGTATATAGGTTTGAGGATCTGCTTTATGAATTTGGATCTTTCCTGCTAGAGCCTAAGAATTAGGAGATCTATAATTTAACTCTGATTTCAGGGGCCCAAGTTCCTGGTACTATATTCTGTACCCTAAGAAACATGTCTCCATGTCCAAGTCCCAGGCTGTGGGGTTGGGGTTTGTACATGAGGATCTACTCTGGAGAAGATTGTGGCACATGAGGGCCAGAAGAGTGTAAAGCTAAATGTTAAGGTACAGCTATGCCACTCTTATGGAGAGCTCCTGTCACAGGCACAAATGGGAGCTGAGCTTGGGTAGGGGTATAAATTGAACAAGTATAAGCTAGTCAAGCTGGGGAGATTTCAGCAGTGCCTAGTGGAGTTGTATGGCCTAACAAGGCTAAAATCTAGCAGCTGACACTGGCTGAGGAACAGAGAGGATCAGTTCCTGGAGGATTTTCCAGCCAGAAAGCCAAGCTAATTTTACCTCCCTCAGAAAATCTTAGCGCTTGGACAGAAGAAAACTATACATAACAAAACTAGATTTATCTGGAAGACAAGAGACACTACACAAGAAACTAAAGATATAAAGGATAGATTCCAGATTTAGCTTTCTGGGTAGCACGTGGCTTAGTGTGGTCTTTGTTAGCTTTCCACCATGGCGTACAGTGGCCAGGGCCAAAAGCTGCAGGTGATGGTGCAGCCCATCAACCTCATCTTCAGATACTTGCAAAACAGATCTTGGATTCAGGTATGGCTTTTTGAGCAAGTGTTTATGTGGACAGAGGGCTGCATCATTGGTTTTGATGAGTATATGAACCTCGTATTAGATGATGTAGAAGAGATTCATTCTAAAAAAAAGTCAAGAAAACAACTAGGTCGGATCATGCTAAAAGGAGATATTACTCTGCTCTAAAGTGTTTCCAACTAGAAATGACTAACAAAGTGAGAAACTACTGAGAAGCAATTTGTGTTTTGTAGGTGTCCTTTGTTGGAAGTATAAACATTTATTTTTTAAAAAATATATTTTATTGATTTTTTACAGAGAAGAAGGGAGAGGAATAGAGAGTTAGAAACATCGATGAGAGAGAAACATCGATCAGCTGCCTCCTGCACACCTCCCACTGGGGATGTGCCTGCAACCAAGGTACACGCCCCTGACCGGAATTGAACCTGGGACCTTTCAGTCTGCAGGCCGACGCTCTATTCACTGAGCCAAACCGGTTAGGGCAAACATTTATTAATATTGCTTTCATTACCCTTATTTTATTGCCAGATGACAGTAAATGCTGTAGAATTGTTTTTGTTCAAAAAATTTACATTGCTCAGTTGGTTGGAGCATCATCCCGCACACCAAAAAGTGGCGGGTTCAATTCCTGGTCAAGGCACATACCCAGGTTGTGGGTTTGAACCCGGTCAGGGCACATGTGGGAGGCAAACGATCGATGTTTCTCTCTCACATTGATGTTTCTTTCTTTCTTTCTCTCCCTCTCCCTTCCTCTAAAATAAATTTAAAAAGATATAAAAGATAAAACAGGGAGTGAGCCCTGGGGTTCTCCTGCCATGCCCTACAAAGAGAGCACGGCCCTGCAGTTTTGGGTCTCCCATCTTAGTGTGGGTAGACCCAGTTCTCCAATATTCCTGAAATGTTATTACATCATTCTTTCCTAAGCTCCCCTAGAATCCCAACAGACATCTAAACTCATCACTTCAAGCCTGAGACTGCAGTGCCTTAGGCAGGCTAGGGCTACGTGGAAATCACATGTAAAAACTCGAGGTATAATTCTTTTTCCTTTACCTACTATCTCCTACTCCTTTCTTTTTCTCTTTTTCCCCAGATTAATTTGGGCTCCTGTTTTCTAAGCCCAGGCCCTAGGTTAGTAGTAACATGAAGCAGATGTCAGGAGCACAAGAACCACACCAAGTACACATAACGGTAAGATACAGGAATATGGAGATGGGAGACTATATACTCAAGACCAATGTCCTTATAGGTAGGTTTGGGAGCTGGGAACTGCAGCATTGCTCCCAAGGGAAACAAACTAGTGATCCACTCCAACAAAAGAGCTGGAGAAAAAAATAGGAAGATAAAAATTACATCAGCTGAGTTGTGGGGTTGGGGCTGGAAAGAAGAAATAAGGATAATATAGGAAATACTATTTTCTTCTTAAGATGGGGAACCATTATCATGTTTGTACAAAGCCCAGCAGTCATGTGATGGGAAAGAGAGAGGTTGAATGTTTTGGTGATGATGCTGAAAAAAGTGACACAGTGGTGATGATGGTGACCATGGAAGTAATACCCTGAGTTGCTACAGGGATAGGGCAGCCAGGCTGCAGCCAAGGCTAAGGTTTGTCACACAAGGGATATGTCCCAAGAGGACACTTAGTGAGTGTTTCATTCAGAGACAGCAGGGTGTTGACACAGTGGTAGGAGAGGAACAATCAGTGTCAGAACTCAGAGGTTAAGTGTCTGGAGGTGACATGGTGATGATGAATGACACTGAATCAGAAGCAAACGTACCGTTAGTCGGATGCTTTGCAAACGACACAGAAAATCGTTTTACGGCCGGGACAAACAAGAACTCTGAGGAGAAAAGACATCATGGGGATTATACCCACACCTGTCCCCACCCTCTGCTCTGGAATTTGCCAGCAACATACTCTGTTCTTTACAGTTAGTACATGACCTGCTCCCACCCCGACCCTTAGATTCCTAACTACCACATTTCAATTTTTTTCCTTTGGTATCTCTCCTTAGGAATCCATGTGTCATCTCTACCACGATACAGCCCTACAAACAACTCTAATTTCACCACCACATCCTCTTTTTCATCATTTAGAAATAAAATATTTTTTAAAATATATATATTTTATTGATTTTTTACAGAGAGGAAGGGAGAGGGATAGAGAGTTAGAAACATCGATGAGAGAGAAACATCGATCAGCTGCCTCCTGCACACCCCCCACTGGGGATGTGCGGGCAACCAAGGTACATGCCCTTGACCGGAATCGAACCTGGGACCCTTGAGTCCGCAGGCTGATGTTCTATCCACTGAGCCAAACTGGTTAGGGCTAGAAATAAAATATTTGTAGAAACTTTCATCCCTTCCCCCAGTCTCTTTCCATATTATCTTTCCAGACTTTGCTAAGCAACTTCCCCATCCCTGATTTCCAGGATTTTAATCAAGACTCTACTACATTCTTCCTGATCATCCTCCTTGGTCCTTACCCCTATATACCAGAATCCAGGAAAGAATATAGAGGTGGAGTAAGTTGATGTAGCAGGGCTGTATGTGGGAGTTCATGAAGGGATAAGCATAAATAAGTAATACTTGTATGGTGAGAGAGAGTGCAAATGGAGGTGAATGAGGCCTTGGTTCCTTCTCCCCTCTATAATTGATGAATAAACTTGTTATAAGGCCAGCATCAGTGCCATCTTAAGCATAAATAGTACTTGAACTGTGTCCTTGCTGGAGGACAAATGAAGAAAAGAGTTGCCCCCCCAAACCCACCCACATACCATCTCGATGCTTCAGACTGGCAGGTGGTAGCTTTTTGCCATGGCTGCGGGCGTAGTCCTGAAGATTCGGGGCGCTGGAGGAGCCACCCAGCACTGTGGTGCTGAATAGCCCTGTGCACTGTGAGCCTGCAAGGCCGGGAGTGCATTAGTAGCCACGCAAAGCTGCAATTACCACACAGAAGTACACACAACGTCACATGACAACATCAAGATACACACACACACACAGCCATTCAGAGCTACCATCTTGTGGCTACTACACACAGCCACAAACAGCTTTCACTACTTTCATAGCTATACTGAGCAAGCGAAGTAGGGATTCTCCTGAAGATCTACATGGCTGATACAAGGGATCACTACAATGCAGGGTTAGTGATATTAGGGGACTCAAAGCTACTGAAAGAGGTAGACTATGCTTTCCACATGGCTCTCAGGAATGCTAAAAGAATAGGCAATCACTCTATATATCCTAGATTTGATTCCGTGTTCCTTACTCTGGATATAAGGTTCAAAGAACCCAGATATCTAATCCCTTATAGGTTAAAAGTAAAGAACTTTGATTGAAACTACAGACTAAGTTTTGAGCACTCAGCTCAAATCCCAAGTTCTCATAAGTTCCAATTTCTCCTAAGTTTTTCATCCAACGTTCCCTCCCTTCTATCTCCGTTTAGGCCTTTTTTACCTTTCCCAAGAAAGGAAGTATGAGATTCACTGAATTTTTAATGCTGAAAAATTATCCAGTTTGACCTTCTCATTTTACAGATGAAGACACTGAGATTCAAAAGGGACCTCATTTGCTCAAGATCATACAGTTTGTTAGAAGCTAAGTTGGACTAGAATCCAGATCTCATGACTCCGAGGATCAACTGTGTTCAATTAGGGAAAAAAAAGTTATTTTTTTTATCAAGAAGAAACAGGTTGTTTCTGAAGTGAAGATGGACACAAATTGAAAGGCATGTGAAAAGTCAGGTGATTATATGTATGGTATGCCTACTATGTGCAGAGCACCCTACTAAGGAGGACCTAGTGAGCAGGAAACAACAAAAAAGATGATTTTCCCTGCTCTCAACAGTTTGTCTTTTAAGCCCTATGCTCCAAATCAGATGTCCAAAGAAATCTAAGAGAACCCTATTGCCAATCAGAGAAATAAATAAAACTTGAAAAATCTCTGAAGCAAATAAATCAAGTCAGTCATCATCCCAAATATTTGACCAAGAGTAGGATTGGGACTCATAGTCCCTTCTCCTACCATATATAGCCCATGAGGACGGAGTGGGAAGGAAGAGATAAGACTATCACCCAAGTTTGTGGCATTTGCCCCTCTACTTCCAAATCCATCTTAGACAAGACCCTGGGTTTGGCTTGAGAACTTAACATTCATAGGAAAGATGAATAAAGTAGGGAGGAGGTCAGTTTCTTTTGATCCTACAAAGAAGGGGCCATAGTTTCAGGAGTCCCAGCATTTTGGGGTCACCACAGAAATTAAGAAAGCTCAGATGGCTAGTAATCTCCACCCTTGAATTCAGGACTGCTCTTCTATGCAGCAACTTCTACCTTTCGTTCTCAAACAGGCTCTAGAATGAGGTTTCAGAAAGTAATAAGGGTTGATAAATTGTCTGTTTTTCTTCAGAGATTGTCCCCGACCACCCCAAGCTTTTTTATTTCCTCTACTAAATAATGTTCTGGTGCAGTCCCGCCATCCTGTCCTGCTCAGTTCTTGGATCATCTCAGAAGGTAGTCTCCACCTTACCAACACCATCTGTCAATTACCATGCCGATACCTCTGCCTTGTTCATGACAGCACTCCCACTTAACTGGGCCAGACACACCTATCCTCTTTTCAAGCCTACTTGAAATCTATTCTTTACTGGGACTTCTGGGATGAGAAGGCTGTATCACAGATGTGTACATCTGTCATTTATTTTTCATGACCCAAACCATCTATCTCATTTCAGGAATCTAGAAGGCAACCTACTCCCATAAAATTAGCCTGGAAAGTTACCAAAATCTTTCTCTGCTGGTCCAAATGCTGACCGTTTTGGGGCCAAGAAATTGGCTGCCAAAAAGAAAGGTAACAGAAAAACCAAAGGAGCTAAATGAAGAGAATATAGGACAAGATAGAAAGAGCCAGGGGACCAAGCCCAGACCCCACACAATTATCGCTACCTGCCATTTTTAGTTACTGGTCCACAAGGCACTGTGTTCAAAGATAGCCCCTCCCAAGGACCACTCCCCACTCCCAAAGAATACAATACCCTCTGAGGCTTGGTCCTTCCTGCAGTCTGTGTTCTGAGGAAAGGTTGAATGATGTTCTCCACCCCTCTCCAGGAATCAAAAAAAAAAAAATCAAGAGACATTCCCTCAAAGTCCTGAGAGAAGCCTCTGCCACTATACCAGTCTCAGATTTGTCCCTCAATTTTCAGGAAGGAAGGAAAAAAAATTACAGGATTAGGAGAGATGATGGAGAGGGCATGGAGATAGGAAGGGTCAGAGCAAGGATATAATAAACACAGATCTCAGAGAAAGACATGGCACAAATTCTCCAAATGAGGAATATGATACTTATAGGGTTCATGAGTACCTCTATTTATAGCTCTGTCTCTGATAACTCTGAAGATTCAGAGTCTCCATGGCCCCTTAAGGTCTGGGCTAGACTGGAGGGACAGATAAGGAATGAGAGGAGAAGCCAAAAAATGCCCTTCAGTCAGAGAAAGGGGGATTGGTATAGAAAACCAGAAGACAAACACCTTCCTGGAATTGAAATAGTCATTGGGATCAAAGTTCACACCTAAATACGGCTTCTCCAAATTCATCCTCCCTAGCCCCACCAGACAATTCTACTCACTGGATGACCCCAATTCCCACAATAAAACTCTGGAGGACAGACAGACACCCTTTCCCAACAACAGGTGAGAGAAGCTGGAAAACCATACCTAGGCCACTCTGCTTCATCTCCGTAGGTGGCCGTGAAGACAAAAAGAGCCGGTAGCCACCAGGCCTGGAAGACGAAGTCTCAGAAAGCACCTGCAGAAAAAAGGACTCTATGTTACCATTTGCCACTCAAATCAGCAGATCCTGAATTCCTGCCCCTACAAAGCGAAGCAATGTCAGAAAGTTTGGAAGAACCAAAGGATCTTTTAAGGAGGAGGAAAGAAGAAAAGGAAACAGAGTGTAGTTTGCAGAGCAAAAGGAAACTGTCCAGAGAATCCTTCTATACTAGAAGGCATGTCTATTTCCAAGATGTCTGTGCCCCTTGTCCTCCCATCCCAAATCTGAGAAATCATTATTCAACCATTCTCAGTTCTCAGCAGAGCAGGGTTCCTTAATACTATCTATCTCTCTGCAGGACTCAGCAAGCTAATGACAATAGCTCAGATACAATAAGAAATAAAGTCTGGCCCTCTCTTCTTTCCATGAGACAGCTGTGGCTATGGAAACTATACTCAGTCTTTTATCTGAACCAAGAAGCCCGCCCCTCCACTTTTAGAGACATGAAACTGATTTCTAAAAAGCCCACAAGGGTCCAATCATACAACCCCCCCACGTACATATACCCACCCCAACCCCAACAGTGTTCTGAATCCCTAAATCCCAAAAGGCAAAGACAGAGGCAGAAAAGGAAGATGAAGTAGGGAGGAACACCTGTGTGCAGGAGGCCAGGTGAGTGGTGGACACAGCCCGGGGCTGTAGGCCGATGGCTGGGGAAGGCCGGGGGAGGTCTCCTGACCTCCTGCGGCGCCGTCCCCGCAAGGGGATCAGGTCCAGGTTCCCTGTGCACTGCATGTTCATGACCTGAAATCAGACCGGGTGGAAAGCCGGTCAAGGCTCCTTTAACCCCCAGGCCCCCGAAAGCCCCAGTGCCTATTGGGCAGACCTAATTTTAGGACTGGAGAAAATGAAGGTCACAGATTTTGTATTCTAAAATAGTCCAAAGCAAGAGGAGAAGAAGGGATGGGGAAGGGTTGTAATTGATAGGGATAATATAGAACAGGAGAGACATATTAATATTGAAAAGCTGTGTGACCAAGGAGAAGACAGAAGATTTTCTTGCAAATTGAAGGAACACATCTTGGGCAACCATTATCCTGGATAAGCTACACTAGTAATTGAAAGAAAGAAATGTGATCACAACAGGAAGCTTCCTATAGGCCTGAAAGAAATGTCCATCGCATCAAATCTGAGATGGGATACACAGAGCTCTGCCTTTCCTATGTCTCTTAACTGCTTAAACCAGAAGGAAAAGGGGGTAAAGCACAGCAGGGCCAGAGAGACTGCAGACTATGTGAACGGGAAGACTTTTAGAGGGGGAGGAGCAGTTTATTGATGGAAGATTATGTCATTCTATCCATTTCATCTATTCACATGAACCTGAAGGGTACTAGTGTACTGTGGATACTGAGTTAACTTACACCTCTCAGAGAAAATGATGCATATCCCACCCAAAGAAACTGAGTATTCACAACTTCAAATCCACTTTAAAATCTTCAGGAAGAAAAAGATGAGTCCAGAACACAGACTAGTTTGCCTTCTCAGGTTTCTCCAAAATCTTAACTGTAAATCTCTTGCTGAACCTACGCAAGCTAGTTATAGATTCTTCTGAGATATCCCCTAAAATGGAAAGACCAATTCCTTTAAGACAGAGCTGGCACACAGATACGTGAACAGATTCATCTATAAAAACAGGACTCAAATCAGACAGTCAGAGTCCCTGAGACCCGGATAAATTATAGGGTCAAAAAGAGTGTAACAGGGCCAAAAAGGACAAGAATCTTTCCATGAGAAACAGACCAAAACCCCAGAAAGGTTAGCTAGATACATGTGAAATTTACAACAGTTCCTTCCTCTAGGCTACAGGACTAGAGACAAACTCCAAGAATAGCAGAACACAGGCCCATGGCCATAAGCCTGCTCATTAGAACAAGGGGAACACAGACTTTCAGACTTGATTCCCTTTCTAGTATAGATAATCCTAAAGGGATTAATTTTTTTAAAAATATGTTTTTACTGATTTCAGAGAGAGGAAGGGAGAGGGAGAGAGAGATAGAAGAAACACGGATGAGAGAGAAACATCAATGGCTGCTTCCCACATGCCCCCTACTAGGGATCAACCCTGCAATCAGGCATATGTCCTAACCAGGAATTGAACAGTGACTTCCTGGTTCATGGGCTGACGCTCAATGAACTGAGTCACACTGGCCGGACTAAAAGGATTAATTTAAAGTACCACATATTTGCTCCTGTTGAGCTATAATTTTTACCCAAGGCAAAAAAGAGATGGAGAGGGTCTAGCCTTTAATACCAATTGCATTGTTATCATAGTAAGTACTATTTACTGAGCATCTTTATGGTGGATTTTTTTTAAGAATTTTTTTTAATATGTTTTATTGATTTTCTACAGAGAGGAAGGGAGAGGGATAGAGAGTTAGAAACATCGATGAGAGAGAAACATTGATCAGCCGCCTCCTGCACGCCCCGCACTGGGGATGTGCCCGCAACCAAGGTATATGCCCTTGACCGGAATCGAACCTGGGACCCTTGAGTCTGCAGGGTGACGCTCTATCCACTGAGCCAAACTGGTTCTGGCTATATGGTGGATATTACTTAAACTTTATAGATGAAAAAAATTGAGGCTTGGAGAAGTTAATTGTCAATGGTCACACAGCTTCTAAGTATTGGACTGCAATTTCATACCAGAGCTCATACTGTTTCTACTAGATTTCCTTTTAAAGAAGCCTTTTTAAATTCATCCAGAGGCCTCCTTCTCATGCTCATCTCTTAAAATCCTTCTCTCTCAGGCACCTCTCACTGGCATCTCTTTAACCTCAGAAGTAGTAACCAGTTTAAAGGAGCATTATTTGGAGACTGGCTTTGAAAAAGAGATTAAGTAAAACATATCCATCAGGGGTAGGAGAACTCTGCTTAAGGTCCCAAGAATCATCCCTCAAGGGGATTCAGAGGATTCATGGATATTGTCCTATGAGCACTTCCACCACTTCTTTCTCCCAAGCCACTCCCATTACCTCCATGGAGCCAGCTTTTCGGTTACGAATGAGGGGTGATCTCCTTGGGAGGCCAGGACCCTCAGAGGGCTGGGGTGAAGTCTGTAATGCACGGTCTGGCTCATCTGATGCCTTCCTTGGGCACAGGTTCTCCATGCTGCCTTGGTCGGTTTTCATCTCCTCATTCTATGCAACAGGCACAGGAGACGTATTAATGGCTCCCAGGCTCCTGATCTCAGACTTCCCAAACCTTTTACCTCACTGTACTGTTTCCAAGTTTCCCAACCACTTGGTTCCTAAATCCTCCAGTCCCAAATCCCAGCACTCTGACCCACCTCAGAAGAGGCTGGACGGAATCCATAGCCAGTTGGTGCACTGCCTTCTTCCTCGACACCTTTCACTCCAGGGCTGAAGTGCAGCTCCACATGGAATCGTTCCTCTGATAAGGGATCCTATGGGGCATCACCAGATGAAGGGAGAGTTGGAGGAGCTGGATATGGTGGTGGAAGACCAGGCAGGGACAACAGAGAGGAACTCAAGAGAATGTATCCTCCCAGGGCTGAGGTACCAGTGTCTTACTTCACTCTGGGGCTGGTTTATTAGAGCTTCCCTTTAACTATAGTCCAGAGTTACTACAGGATCCTCATTCCCTCACCTCTACTGTTTGAGATTAACCGTTTGGCATGACTTTCCAACTTCCGCTTCTACAACCCTCCCAATCCATCTCCCACAATAATTCAACTTTGCTACAGTGCATATAGCAGGACATTTAAAGATATCTTTGTGCAGCCAGATGAAGAAGGTATATGTATAACAATTTTTGAGAAAAAAAAAGAATCATTATAACATGTCCCAAATTCCATACTGTCCCTAATACCAGAGCTATGTTCTGTGGTATCTCTCTGGCTCAACACCATCCCAAAACACCTTTTCTTTTCCAGTAGGAACCTCTAGATCAGTGGTTCTCAACCTTCCTAAATCCGCGACCCATTAATACAGTTCCTCATGTTGTGGTGACCCCCAACCATAAAATTATTTTCGTTGGTACTTCATAACTGTAATTTTGCTACTGTTATGAATCGTAATGTAAATATCTGATATGCAGGATGTATTTTCATTGTTACAAATTGAACATAATTAAAACATAGTGATTAATCACAAAAACAATATGTAATTATATATTCAATATGTGTTTTCTGATGGTCTTAGGGGACCCCTGTGAAAGGGTCATTCAACCCCTAAAGGGGTCGTGACCCACAGGTTGAGAACCGCTGCTCTAGATGCTCTGTGTCATGCTGTACCTAGGTGCCACACCTGGATGGATTTGACAAATTCTAAGGCTAAACCAGTTTTTTCCTAAAAGAGGATGGAGGAGAAAGAAGGGGTCCTCTCCTCATCCCATCCTGTTAGCTCCTCACCTGTGTGTTGTCCTCATAGAGCATGATGACAATCTGGGTCATGTAGTTGAGCTCCGAGATGGCACTAAGGTAAGCCAAAGCTCGCTGCCATTGTGCATCCTTGGTTTCCTAGCGAACACAAGAAGAAGTAAGGCAATGCTTGCCAAGGGAGTCTGGGGATGGGCAGAGGGACAAGAAGACCAGAGAAAGCTTGCAGAAAAAAACAAAACAAAAACATGAGGACGAGAGTAAAAGAATGCTGAAAAAGGATGCTCATAGGCTGAAGGAAGAAGAAAGATCCTTACATCAAGAAGTCCCCCGTAACGGAAGACGTTGAGTAGGGAGTGGACATGGCTTTCACTGGTGAAATAGAGACGTGTTCGAACGTGGCGGCCTGGGGAGAGCACTCCTCGGGAATACCTGAGGTAATAGCTAAGTCACTCACACCATCGAATAATCCGGAAGCTTCCCACCCCTCCACAAACTTCCTCCTCCCCCTCAAAGACTTCTTCTCTCCTGTCCATCCCAGTATCCCTTCCTCCTATTCTTGGTTTCCCAAGCTGTCCCAGTCTGGATTCCCCTAATGGCTCCCCTGACATGCCCCTCCCTCCATCCAGTACCCCTCCCAGCCCTCCCTCACAGGGGATGCAGCTTGTTGACAGACTCATCCTCGTGGGTTCTCTGCAGGTCAAGTAGTATCTTCCGCAACAGTGGAAGACAGAAGCCCACGGCAATTTCCAGTTTCTCCTCCCGACTGATCCCGTACTCCTAGGGGCCATAGGCCAGGAATAAGTATCTCAATGAATCCTGTCTTCCTCTCGCCTCATATTCTCAGGCTCAAGATCAAGCTTGTCTTCACCTCAGGTCTAGGGCTTTTTTCATATCCACCATATTCCCCCTCTCCAGGTTTCTCCTCGGTTAGTCTGTTACACTTACTCAGAGCCAGAGTAGACCCTGAGACTTGTAGCAACTCAACTAATTCCTTCTCTAAGTTTCCTTCCTCTGGTACCAATACCACCCCTCCCTTCTACCTTTTCTCTCCTTTCTTACCCAATGCCCCTATCCCCAGGTTAGACCCCTTCTATGAGACACACCTGGGGAATGACCACATCAGCCAATGCCTTAGAGAGACGTAGCAACTCTGCTGTGCCTTGAAGTCCCAGACTCGCATTGTGCTGCACATCATACTTGACACAGTCATAGATGTCAGGGATCTTACTGATATCATAGCGTCCACTCTTCTGTCGAAAGTCACGCTCCAGCTTGCTCCAACGCTGTAGCATTAGCTCTAGTGTCTCACTGTGGTAGAGTTGCACGTCTGGAAGGAAGACGGACAGTCAGAGAAGCCAAGACTTACCTCTAACAAAAGAGCCTAACAAATCTGAAGCAGAACTAGAGAGATGAGGATGTCTTGTCATTTAGGAGAGAGGACACAAGAGTGTCTGAGGAACCCATCCATACCTAAAACCTTAAAGGGACGATAGCATTCATACCCACCTACAGATTTGGGGTCCTGCATCCGTTCCTGGATCTGGTGAGTAAGGTTTTCAATCAGGGAAAATACCTGATCACAGACCTTTACAGGATTCTGAATGACAGCCATGGAGTTGAATAGGGAAGCGCTTCCAGTTGGAGCCAGCTGTGAGGAACAGAGAGATGAAAAGCAAGCGAGGCTAAGTACCAATTGGCCAGATTCCTGTGAGCTTATTACAGAGATTGCCTGTAAATAATATCTGTTTGTTGAATCACTCCAATGAGCACTCTTAAGATACTAGGCATACCAGGTGTTCTAGAGCCTTCAGATGAGGGAACTGCTCTTTCACATAGTCATTTATGAAGGGTTGATCTTAAAAGTCTTGGAGTCCAGAGGAAATAAAAATAGACCTAGGTTCTTTTCTTGGGGGTTCTAAAAAAATACATGGAAAATTCTGGGGAATAAAGATGAAACTCAAATTCCTCAAAATCTTCACAGAATGTTTTCATGAGTGGGTAATAAAGATAATATCTCACTAGAGGCCCAATGCACGAAATTCATGCATGGGTAGGGTCCCTTGGCCTGGCTGGTGGAAAATCATTGTCTGGCATATGTTCCTCAGTCAAAAGTGGCCTGGATACACAAGAAGAAGGATGACATTGTGTAATGGCATCCACTGTGATTAATACTGTGAAGCAGTATACTGCAGTGGCTAATATCCTGAGCTCTTGAGTTAGACTCCTTGGGTTCATACTAACTGGGTGACCTTGAAAGGTTGCTTAGATTCTTCTGAGCCTAGATTTCCTCATCTGTAAAATGAGGAAAAAGTAGTATAGGTCCACAGTTCTTATGGTGGATTAAAGATGGTCATTAATTCTTTGTCACTTTCCCCTTCCCTTGGATTTAGACTGACCCTGTGACTGCTTGACCAATAAAAGATATCAAAATTATGTTGGGCTAATTCTGGGCCTACAGTTTTAAAAAGCTTGGAAGCTTCCGCTTTGGGGGAGTCCTAAGCTATCATTTAAGAAGTCTGGCTCAGCCGGTGTGGCTCAATGGTTGAGCATTGACCTATGAACCAGTTCAATTCCCGGTCAGGACACATGCCTAGGTTGTGAGCTCAATCCCTAGTAGTGGGGTGTGCAGGAGGCAGCCAATCAAAGATTATCTCTCATCACTGATGTTTCTATCTCTCTCTCCCTCTCCCTTCCTCTCAGAAATATATATATATATATATTTGTTTGTTTTTTAAAGAAGTCTGGCCATCATGCTAGAAAAACCATATGGAGAGGAGAGGCCCTGAGACCACTGGGAGAGCGTAAAAAGAGAAAGAGAGCTCAGCCATCCTAGTCAAGCCTCCAGATGGTTCCAGCTCCAATGTCTGGATAACATCTGGGAAATTTTAGGAGAGACCCCAAGCAAGACTAGTTGAGCCTAGAACTGTGAGACAATGAAATAGTGGTTGTTTTAAGTTACTGAGTTTTGGGATAGTTTCTTATGCAGCAATAAATAATTAAAACATCCTTTCATTCAAAAAACCTTGGGACCAGCTGTGTTTGAAATTGAGAAATTTTCAAACTTTAGGAAGTTAATATAGTGCATATGCTATATGCTTTATAATACTTCCAGCAGGGCATGGGGCATAATCAAATACACTTATGCAGCAAAACATGACTATGTACACTAAATGGGATAAATAGGGATTACAAACACTTATCATGTCAAGTTTTGCTGCCAAATGAATCTTGGTGCCAAACTTATAAAAATTCTTTTGAGCCGAAACCGGTTTGGCTCAGTGGATAGAGCGTCGGCCTGCGGACTGAGGGGTCCCGGGTTCGATTCCGGTCAGGGGCATGTACCTGGGTTGCGGGCACATCCCCAGTGGGAGATGTGCAGGAGGCAGCTGGTCGATGTTTCTCTCTCATCGATGTTTCTGACTCTCTATCTCTCTCCCTTCCGCTCTGTAAAAAATCAATAAAATATATTTTTAAAAAAATTCTTTTGATTTCTGAGAATGTGGATAAGAGATTGTGGACCCATACTTATCTCAAAGGGTAAGGATTAAATGAGATAATGTATGGAAAGTATGTACAACAGTACCTGGCACATGGTAACTATAATTACTGTTCACTATTTTTTAGAATTCTAGAAATGTGGGATCAGGGCAGAAAGATAGAGAGCCTGACCTGATCATAATCCTCGGGGCCAAAGGGTGCATCCCGTTGCAAAATATGGTGAAGTTGAGCCTTCACTCGGTGCTGGCAGCTGCTCAAGGAATCACCATCACTGTCCAGGAGCCCATTCATGTTGGCACTCTTCACCATTTGTACCAAAATGGGTGTCAGCTCCCCTTCTAGAGCCAAAAGGCCCTGGAGGGCAAGCACAAAGTCTATTAGCTTTCCTTACAGTCTAGCATAGTCCCCCTACGCCTAGATGGTCTGAGAGATCAAATGAGATCTGGCTAGGAGAACTGACGTATAGGTCAAGGAGCCTAACCTCATTAATTATTCTCAGCGCATTGTCAGTAGTACAGAATGGGGTCGGAACAAGGAGAAACTTCTGAGTCAGCACACAAACACCCTAAATTTCCCAACTAGTTCTCCAAACTCTCTGCTTCTCTACCTAAAGGAAGCTGGGACTGTGGGAGAACTGTAGGGTGCACCTTGGCAAAGGCAGCAGCAGTCATCTGGACGCGGCCCTCATCAGATGCATAGATCTTGAGATCATGGCGGAAAGTGCTATGAAGCCGAAGCAGCCCACAGCCAGGGAAGCCAGCATAGTCACCTGAGGGCAAAGGGAAGGACCAGGGATGCATACCACAAATTCCCACGTGGAAGAAAGAATGCTTATTCCCCCTTTAACTTCCCCATTGCCTCAGGTCCTTCATTTCCCCCAACTTATCCTCTAATCATTTTATCCCAGCCCTGCTAGGTGTTTATTCCCCCAAACACTCACCCTGTCCTCCAGGGTACATGCAGCGAAAAGCTCGCCCCAGCTCCTCAGCCTGAACACGGCCAGCGGGAGTCAGTTCTCCACCCCACTTCAGTACCAGCAAGAGAGATGGAGCCACAGCCTTCTGCTGTGGATCTGCTGGAATAAAGGCAGTAAGTAGACCTAGATCTGAGGAAAACACTGGGGTCATCTAAATGTTAGGTCTTTTGAAGAGCCCAGAAAGGTAATCTGTGGTAGACGTCATCTAAGGGTTCAAGAACAAGAGATCTGAATGATAATGGAAAGGGGTTATTATATCTTACCTTGCCCCTCATTAGAAGCTTTTACTCCATGAGGATAGTAAGTCAACTGCACCTTCCGGTTGATGCCTGAGAAGTGACCATACCTGCAGGATAAACTCATAGTATGAGTTTCTATGCCAGCCCCCATTCTCAGTGTTAAGAGGCTCCCTTTTCCTATCCCCTTTCTCACATCTCCAGCACAGACTTCAGCTGCTCTAGTTTCCCAGTCTTCTCCTCGATCTCACCACCTGGTTCTTTCTCCAGTTCAGCCAACAGCAGCCTTGCAATGTCCAGCACCTCCTGAATGAGGTAATAGGGTATCCGTGAGAAGACCACATCCTGGCCAGGTACCCTTCATCCTGGTCTCTCAGAGGCCCCCAATCTCATACCCTCTATCTTCCTCAAAGCACTGCTCCTCCAAGCCAGATTCACCGTCTTACCTGTAGCTGTTCGGGCCGCTTTAGTTTTAATTTCCCTGTCTTGTAACCACCATGCTTTTCAAACAGACTAAAAAACCTGAAGAAATAAGGAGAAGCTTCAATATGGGGGGAGACAGTCAAAGCCTCTGGGAGCTGCCCCATCCCCATTTCCCTCACAAAAAATCTATTTGTCTAAATCAGGGCACTCTTTCTACCTTGGGTGTGTCACTTCCATCTTCATCTTCTGCTTGGGTGTACGATCCCCATGACGAATAATTGCAATGACACAACGTAGTTCCATCCTAAGATAGGGAATGTTTTTAGAGCCTCTCCCACATTTCATCCCACCCCACCTCTCATCATTTCATCCTACTTGACATGTGAAAGAACAGTGGGAAACTGTCTGCGGTTAGGAATATAGGTAAGGTTAAGAAAACTTCCTAGAAGAGACCTGGTCAGAATGCACAGGGTCAGGGAAGTAACTACTGATCTGACTTAGATGCCTTAAGTAGGTTATTCCAGATTTTTCACTTTTGCTCACATAGTGCCAGATGTGGTAGGGACAATGGGAATGTCCTCGGCCTCTGTGGGGATGGACCATGGGATCTGGAACTGTGGGGCAAGTTCTCGCATTATGGTGTTCCTAGAAGGAGAAACATGAAGAAGCCGTGTGAAAATGAATGAACCAGAACTACACATAGGAATGAAGCTCACAAAAACGAGCACGTTGTAGAAAAATACATAAATAGTCTAAAAGCATGCAAATCCACCACATATTTGTAATAGAAGTATTAATATATGTATGAAATTAACAAACACAAAATACCTCTGGATGGGAAGAAAGGGGATGTAATTAGTGAGGGGTATGGAGTGGCCTCAACTATATCCTTAATATTTTATTTCTCTTTTTAAATACATTTTTATGGATTTTAGAGAGTGGAAGGGATGGAGATAGATAGATAATGAGAGAGAAACATCTATCAGCTGCTTCCTGCATGACCTCTACTGGGGATCGAGCCTGCAAATGGGGCATGTGCCCTGATCGATAATTGAACCATGACCTCCTGGTTGATGGGCCGATGACGCTCAACCACTGAGCCACAGTGGCCAGGCAATATTTTATTTCTTAAGCTCAATGGTGAATACATGGAAACTTACCATATTCATCATTTCTTATACATTTTTAAATGTTTTAAATATTATGTGATGAATTTTTTAAAAGTCAAGTTGTAAACAGTATTACAATATGATTACATTTAATACAATAAATATAATTTATTTATACATGGCAGAAAAACACATACTATTATGCCTAAGACTGTTAACCGTAATTACCTCTGGTTAGTGCAGTGTTGGGAAGGCAAGAGGGCTGAGGAGCCCTTTTTCTATTTTCCTTTTGAAAGCATTTTTATAATATTTAAATTAAAGTAAAAGCTTTTTAACTCTCTTCTCTAAGCCCATTCTTCCCAGCCCAAACTACTGTGTCCCTTACCCCAGAATCTTGGCACAGTCATCGTAGTATTTCATTGAATTCTTGACAAAACTGAAGCCATTGACATCACATACAAAGGAATGACCATTGGCACGAAGAAGGTCAAAGCCACACACTGTTTGCTGCATGCAGGGCAAAGAGGCAAGATGAGAACAATGGAGCCATTTTTTCCTCCCAGATCCCTGCTCCTATCTGTCTCCTTCATTACATAGTACCCCTCACCCCCATAAGCCTTTACCTTAAACGCTACACAGACTTTCCTGGCCACCAGTTTTTCCATGGCAGTCAGCATGACTGGGTATCGAATCTCTTTTCCTTCACTGTCTCGTTCGACCTTCCCATCCAAAGCTGGAGATTTTCTGGCTTCAGCATGGGCATAATCTGGCCCCACTGTATATACCTGCAGGTACATAGCATCACTGAGTATGCCCACAGCGCACCCTGTATATGAGAAGACAATATGAGCACTAGGTCTGTAGACTAGTTTCAGAGTAAAAAACCAAAAACAAAACAAAAATACACCCTAAGTATAAAGAACAAGGAAACTGACACTTTTCTTACTGAGCCCTACTGAGGTATTATTATGAAAGTTTCTCCTAGGGGTTCCAGCACTATCATCCTTATTAAGAAATCATTTACTAATTTTATATCATCTCCCATGTCACCCTTGCCCTTGCTGATAATAACAATGTAAATATCTACTTCCACCGCTTGTTATCTTCACCTGAATATGAAAGCCACTCACATTCACCCTTTATTTTCTATGACACCCTCCACATGCCTCCACTTGCTCCCAAGCCCCCATCCCACCTAGACATTTATAGCCTCTTAATCCCTATATCCACCATAACCTTGACATCTGTGCCATCTGTTGGCATAAACTCCTCATAGATGTAGGACCCTGTCTTTCGGACGCTGCTCTCAGGAGAATAAACGCTGCTTCGGCTGCCAATCTTTGGAAGGAAAAGGAAGAAAAAAAGAATGTTGCCTCTACTTTGTCCCCAAATCCTCCAGCTCCCCTCCCCACAACCTCATTCTTGTCCTTCAACTGCTCTGATTCCCCCATACCTTACGAAAGAGGCGCTGGCTTCCTCCTCCAGCTGAGCTGGGGTAGTAGATGTAAACATTGTGGTCCTCTGCACTCACGGGCTTCTCCACAAAGGGCTTGGGGAAGACAGCTCCGTTTACCTCTACCTGGTCTTCACCTTCTATTAGATTGCACTCTGAAAAGTAGGTATGCAGTCATTCCTAGGGCCTCGAATTGTAGAATACTTCCAACTCCTTTTTCTTCAAGTTTTCATCTTTATAACCCTCAAGTTTCTATGATCAAATCTTAGTAATAAATGTGGTAATACTATATGGTCTATAGACATAATAATATCTATATAAGAGGTCCAAGGCTGAGTCCAAAGACCCTTGGCTCTAACTCTACCCATAACCTAATAACCAAAGCCTCACTCAGATAGGTGGTATATAGGAGATGTCTAGAGGATGGAGAACTGGGCTAAGTCATAGAAAGCAAGGCAGGGCAGGACTGGACAAGACCAGGTACTCACCCTCAGGCCGGGCAGGGTCACGGTTGAGCACAGCATATCGAGGCAGATCAATACCCTCCTCCTGCAGGATCCGGTACACCTCCCTCCTGTGACCCCCAGAATAAATTAGCTGGGAGAAGTGGGGATGATTACTATGGGGAAGGGCTAGGGATTTCATATGCTTAAGAACTGGGAATTGCCATGGTTCAGAACTCAAGAGGGTATGGTACAAAATTAAGCATGTTTGTTTGACTCTGCCCCTCCCAGAGTGAGTTATCTAAACAGGCATGATCTCAGGGCCACCCACCCACCCACCAGTCAACAGAAAGCTATACCTATCCTGGATGTAATACTGCATAGCCAGGTCATTGATAAGAAAGGGGTTTCGAAGCTTGGAGTAAGCAACAGCTTTGTCCAGAGGAAAGCCTGGGATGGAGAAAGGAAGTAGAGACCAAAGAAAGAAAGTGAAAGAGACAGAGTGAAAAAACAGCAAGAGAAATAGACATATTAAAGCTATTAGTTGCCATTGAGCTCCCCTACCCATCCAACCCATCTCTTATCCTCTGTCCAACTTCCCAAATCTAGAGTATCCATCAGAAAAAAATAAAAAAGAACTTATTTTTAGGGTCCTTCAAGATCGTAAGAGCTGTAGAGCTGTCCTGAGGTTTAAATATGGGCTTTACAATACCTGCAGCAACTCCCCTAAGATGTAGGAAAAACAAACCCCTTTGTACTGCTCTCTAGTGTGTCAGGAAGAACTGAAGGCTTCTTTACTATCTGACAGTAAGAACTTCATTTCCCAGCCCAACATTCCCAACACCATTCCTTCCCATTTCCTTCTCAGACCCTAACCTTTGGAGTGGAAAGAAATGAGGCAGTGGCAGGATGGCCAGTTTTCCACAGGTTCGTTGAGGATCACATCTTCTCCCAGGATAATAACAGTCAGGTAGTCAAATCTGCAGAGTCTCTCTAGGATTTGGGTCATTGGCTTAGACTTGGATTTCTTGGTCATAGCACAGATGCCAACAATGATCTGAGGTTCAGGAGGCTACAGAGAGGAAGTGCTGTCAGGAACTCAGGAACTTCCCACCTGGACCATCCCTATCAGGGAACACTATCTCATCTCTTTAGGGCACAGAGTTTCTTGCCAGGACTTTGGACCCAGGGAGTAAAAGTTGTCTCCTAACTTACCTCTTAGATTGGGGTGCCTATAGGGATTCCTACTGCTTACAGAATAGGAGCCTTTCCATAGTAGGAAATGTGTGCTTAGGCAGAAGAGCCAGAGAACCAGTAACCATGAGACAATAGGGTAGGGGCTTCAAAGGGAGGCAATCCAACCATTCTCCAGTCCTCCTCCTCTTAATCAGGATAGGGCCCATTTATGAGGGAGTCTATGCATTTGGAAAGAACAGCAAGGTGTCTCCTTCCAAATGGAATCTCAATTCTTTATAACAGGGGTCCCAATACCAAATCACATCACTTTCTCTAGTCTTACCATTTCATCCTCATCATCCTCAAGGAGCTCGCTGTCACTGTCTTCTGTCCTCATGCCTATTCGATGACGGGTGCCCAGCCCCTCATCTCCAGCTCCAAGGAAGAAGTGGGCTGTAGCACTCTCGCTCTCACTGGTCCGAAATGACCACATCCCCGCCGGAGCGCCCACTCATCCCGCTCTGCAGTGGAGAGTATCCCATTAGCTCAGAATCCAAGCCCTATGACAGTAGGTAGGGGTATGGGGTGGGGAACGAGGAAATGAGAGGAAACAACTCGGGAATTAGGGGAAACAAACAAAGCTATGGTAAGAAGGATCAACAGGAAAGGACGCACATGGGCTAAGACTTGAAATGACTAGAGATCCATAACAGAAAAGCCAAGTCTCCCTTTTCTGCTCACCCCACCTCCAGCTGTGAGACTGATTAGAGGATCAGTAGATTAACCCTTACAGTGCTGTCATGTCCCTGATTCTGCCAGCAGGAAACACCCGTTAACTCCAGCAGCACATGGGAAAGGCAGTTCCTCATGGAAGGTTACTGTCGATTCCTATGAGAAAAGGTTAAAGTGACATTTCAAACGCTGGATTCATTCCAAAATATTCCTAGTCCTTCTCCACTTCCCTATAGTAGTGCTGAACTCAGTGATTTAATTCAAGGGCAGAGGAGCGAGAGATCAGCTGTATTGCCCTTAACCCCCATCTTCATTCCTACCATGGATTAATTTTTTTAAAAACCCCACACATTTCTTAAAGGCACCTTATGTTCTAAGCATTATCAGAACACTGAAATTCTCTATTCCCCCGTCTCTCCTTCATCTGCTCCACCTTAAAAAAACAAGATGCCCAAGTTCAGAAAATCTGTTCAAGGAAATAGGTGTAATGCTGGTTGTTAGGCTGAGGATACAAGCATCCACACAACAGCCTCCAAGCCATACTCAAACTGAAATTTCAATTTTCTCTCTACCACATCTGGTACTATAGACCCAAGCCTCCTCTAGGCCAAGGTCCCTCACACCAGAAACTACAATGGAAAAATATCCTGCCTTGAGCCATAATCAGTGAGAATATCTTAAGACTTAAACTTGAGTCAGAACAACCTGGCAGTTCTGCTTCTGCGTACATACAGTTTACCTAGAGTAGTGGTGCTTAACCAATTGTGAATATGCTGTGCAGGGGACATCTGCAGGAGACATTTTTGGTTGTCGTATCTGGGGAGGTGCTATTGGCATCTGGTCAGCAGATGCCAGAGATGCCGCTGCATATTCTTTATTATTATTATTATTATTTATTTTAGAGAGAGAGGAAGAGAGAGAGAATGAGAGAGAGAGAAACATCAATTTGTTGTTCCACTTGTTTCTACATGCATTGGTTGCTTCTTGTACGTGCACTGAACAGGATCAAACCTGCAACCTTGGCATATGGGGATGATGCTATAACCAACTGAGCTACCCAGCCAGAGCCATGCTGCCAAACAGTCTAAAATGCAGAGGACATTCCCCCACAACAAAGAATTATCCCATTCAAAATGTTAGTTGAGAAACCCTGCTGTAGAGAAACTCTCTCACATAAGATATGTGCAAAGATGCTCATAACCTCAGTCAGTAATGGGAAAAAATAAAAACAACTCAGATGTCACAAGTAGAGGAATGTATAAATACAATGTAATGTACACAAATGATAGACTAACAGCAATTTTTTTAAAAAATGAATCAGCCCAGCCGGTGTGGCTCAGTGGTTGAGCGCTGACCCGTGAACCAGGAAGTCATGGTTTTGATTCCCAGTCAGCAGGGCACATGCCCAGGTTGCAGGCTCAGTCCCCAGTAGGGGTGTGCAGGAGGCAGCTGATCAATGTTTTCTCTCATCACTGATGTTTCTCTCTCTCTCTCCCTCTCCCTTCCTCTCTCTGAAATCAATAAAAACATATAAAAATAATTTTTAAATGAATCAAACAATAAGGACAGCTTCCAAGTGAAAACTGTAGGAATACATGTAGCACAGTTCCATTTGTATAAATAAAAATATCACTTATGTTTATGACTGTATAAATAGAAATATAAAAACAGACTGGAAAGACAAACATCAAATGCATGATAGCAGTTACCTCTGAGGAGAGGGAAGAATGGAACTGACAAGAAATTGAATGGAACCTCCCAATCCTATCTATAATGTTTATTTCAATTTTTAAAATCTGAAGCAAATATACAAAAGTATTAACATTTATTAATACTAAATTATGGGGATATGGATATCTATTACTTTTTTCCCAAAAATAAAATTGAGTCACACATCAGTAATTTTCCACATTCTCCAAAAGGTCTCAGAAATACTGACTCTAGAAAGCCACAAACTCCTTAAGTGGATTAATATAGTCTTATGAAATTTTAAATAGTCTTCAATAATAATAACTTTCTGTATTTTTATTTAAACCCTTCCATTACAAGTGGGAGTTGCAGGTTCTTTTGTGTGGTTTTTTATTTTTATTTTTTAAATATATTTTTATTGATTTCAGAGAGGAAGGGAGAGGGAGAGACAGAAACATCAATGATGAGAATCATTGATCGGCTACCTCCTACACACACTGCACTGGGGAATGAGCCTGCACCTCAGGCATATGCCCTCGACTGGAACTGAACCGGGGACCCTTCAGTCAGCAGGCCAAGGCTCTATCCACCGAGCCAAACCAGCTAGGGCATGTTTTTTTCTTTTTTTAGAATTTTGCCAGCGGGAGTTGCCGTTTTGATTAGAAAGTTACCGTTAACCTTTATATAAAGCGAGTCCTTTCCAGTCTTCACCATCTACTTGTCTCCCTTGCTCAACCACCCTGGGGGCACGGCATTCTCCTTAGACTTAGTAGTTGCAGTTGTGCACCGCATGCCTTGTACGCTCCCCTCCTGATTAATAGGCTGCTTCTTTGAACTCCTTTTCAGTGACCTGACCCAATTTTCATGACTTGTGGCATTCCCAAGGTCCCTGCAGGGTTTAAGCAAGTAGAACTTTGTGGCAATCTTTATCTTTCCTCTGAAGCAGGAGCTTTTTACTCCTGCCTAAGATTTCTAACCTTTCACCCTTCCTTACACTGCGGCCTTCCTGGTTTTCTACTGAATATACCAGCACGCGATCGTGTTCTTGAAGTTCTATTGCAACTCTATAACGGGAGATGGTAATAGGAGGAAGGAGAGTCTGTTTACAGGAGAGATGAGAGGCCTAAACTCACAGTTAACAAAGCAAAAATAGAAGCCTGACAGAAATAGACATGAAATAAGCGAGGGCTTATTTAGATGTACCTTTGGGAGAAGCTGGGGCTTAAGGTGGTGTTCCAAGAGCCATCCCCCTGTTTTCTGTGCTCTGCTCCCATCCCCTCTCACCCAATACGTTGTTGCGAAAGAAAAGAAAACTTCAGAGCCTACATTTGGTTCAAGGGCTGTCTTACTCTGGCCAGTACCCCTGGAAGGGAAAGGAACGGAAGGAAGGAGGGAGGGAGGGAGGGAGGGAGGTGGGGATAAGTAGGATGGGAGAGGGAGGGGCAGGTGGCAATTTTCTCGGGAACATCTCTGTGAAATCAGATCAGGAGACGGGGCGGAAGAGAGAGCAGACGCCGTGACTTCTTCATCCCTTAGCAGGCAGGGCTGCTTGCGGGAGCCCTCCAGCTTCCCCGACCACCACCCACTGGATGGAGCGAAGGGGAAGCATCAACACTAAGTTCAGGCAGGAATCCTTCCGACACAGTAAACTCGGGGCCCCCGACACTGCCCCCTCCCCACCTTCACCAGCCGGCCCCCCAGTTCCTTCCGATGCCACGTTCTTAGTCCTCCTCTCGGCGCCGGTGCCCTGGTCCTGCGTGTCGACCCGCTCCTCGGCCTTCCTTCCCCAGCTCGCTGCAACGCCCCTCCCCGGCTCCGCTCGCCACCCCCATCCCCGAGCGGCTCATCACATAACCATCGAACTGAGCTCTCGCTCACTAGTTCCCCAGCACTAACCAGTCCTCCACCCTCGGCCGAGTCACCGCGCTCGGTCACGATTTCCGTGGAACCCGCAGGGATCCCCCCCAAAGGCGGCCTGAGACCCGGTCTTTGCGCACAGGACCCCTCGCCACGCACCGCCTCTCTCGGCCACAACCCCTTCCTCGGGCTGACCCTCCAGGCTGACTCCTCGCCCGCGGCTCCTCGGACTCCCACCCCGACCGTCGCCCGCGCCGCCGGCGCTCCACACGCGGACCCTCCCGCGCGCCTCCGCTCCCGCCGACCCCTCCCGGGTCCTCTCGCAGCTCCCGCGGACCCCGACCGCCCTCCGAGCCTGACTCCAGCAGCCTCTGCCCGCCCCCGCCGGCGCGGGCACCGTCCCCCCGCTGACATTGAGGCCTCTCCGCTGGGTCTCCTTCCCCAGCGGCGCCCAGCGGGGTCTAACCACAGCCCTCGGCCCCGAGCGAGCCCACTCTCCCCAGCCCACCCCGTCGGAGACCGCCCCCAGCCCCCAGCCACTCCCCCACCGCCCCCGGCCCGCACTCACCCGCCTCCCCGCGCTCGCGCAGCCGAACCTGCCGGCAGCGACACCTGACAGCGGCCCAATCAAAGCGCGACTTCTCTGCGGTGCCACCAATCAGCGGAGGGCGCGCACCGGCAGCGGAGTCAGGCTGCGTTGGCCGGCGCTTCTGCGCGGAGCAGGGTGGCCCCTAGCGGCTCTGTGGAGGAAGTGCAACCTGATGCTCCGATTTCTAACTGCGTCGCCACAATTCAGATGCTGCACTTGCCAGTGATACAAAGAAGTGGGAGGGGGCGGGGGGGGGGGCGGTGCGGGGAGCAACATGCAAAGGAAGAGGGTGCGGGGAGCAACATGCAAAGGAACAGGAAGAGTTTGTGTCGTTGCACCTCCTGAAGGACAAAACCTCGTCTTCTTTTTGTTTTACAAAAAATAAAAACGGAGTGTGATATACATAGAGATCCAATAAATATAAGTTAACAATGTTACCGAGTGAAGATGTCAAGTAAATGAATGGACATTGGAGACTGAACAAGTTGATTCCTTTCTCCTCACTTTGCTTGTTCTCTGTCCTCTAGACTTGACTCCTGGCCTTGCTTGTAATAGCTGTGCAGCCTTGAACAAGTTACTGAACTTGCTTCGGCCTCCGTTTTCTCATCTGTAAAAGAGTGGGATTAAAAACCTAACTCATAGGGTACTGATTATGTGAAAGCATTTTGTATATGTTTGTATTGTTATATTTGCAGCCTCACATAGATTTCCCTGATTAAAACAATTCCAAGTTCATTGTTTCTTCCTGCACCCTTTGAAATCTTACCACTTTTTCAGTCAGGTGCATATTATACTGACCCCAAGGCTTCCCAATAGGGATAGAGATGATTCTAATGACTGGCCCTAAGAGAAATAGAAACCTCCTTAGTTCATGCTCAGGCTCATAGCCTTTCTACCACTCCAACCTTTCAAACAAGTTATTAAAGCATCTTGTAGGTAATTAACATATCTTCTCATTCTCCTGGAAATGTAGACTCAATCTTTAGTCATCCATTGGAACAATATAATTCAATTCAATTCAATGAAATAATACACTCAAGAGTCCCTTGTAATTGTAAATTACTTTATAAATATTGAATATGATTCATAATAATTATTATTAAATGCCGTGTATTGAGTGATTTATTTTTTAAGATTTTAAAATTAACTTGAGAGAGAGGATGTGAGGGGGAGGAGAGAGAGAAAGAGAAACATTGATCCATTTTCCACTTATTTATGCATTCATTGGTTGATTCTTGTATTTGCCCTGACTTGTGGCATTCCCAAGGTCCCTGCAGAGTTTAAGCAAGTAGAACCTAAGCAAGTAGATCAAACCCACAACCTTGGTGTATTGGGATAATGCTCTAACCAACTGAGCTACCTGGCCAGGGCTTGAGTGATTTCTTTACTCCTCTAGGCAATTCTTATTTTTCCTTCTGTAATTCTCGCTTCCCACCTCTTTAATTTAGTAACTGCCATCTCAATCAAATAACCCTACTGTTCTGGAAGATCATCTCCCTCCTTTATCAGGGTAAATGTGCACCCTGTAATTATATTTGCTTACTCATAGCTACTCCTCAATTTAGGTAATAAGCCCCCACAACACAGGTAACATTTTGCATGTCTCTCCAAGCGTGACCGTTCTTCAACTGCAGAGTTTGATAATTGCTCTTTTACCAGGAGAAAAAGGAATTAAGTGATGGACCCCAAAGAGAGGTGGATGGCTTCTAAAGATACCCACAAATGAAGAAGGCAGGAAAAGGACCACAAGGGAAGCCTGAGAAGAATGAAGGGAATGAGAGTATAGGGGTGGAGTGTAGGAATATCTCTTTCTCAAATACTCTCCCCTAAGATTTTCAAGTATCTTACTGTCTTGTGGATACACCAAGAAAGCGGAGGGAAGGGGCTAATGCCACCATGACTACCCCACCGTAACTGACCCTCCATACTGAAGCCCCCCATCGCTACCTCAGCTGCAACATTTATTCTCCTTTCTGCCAGGACAACAGTCAAGTCACACCAAAGTCACACTGGGAGCTGTAGGAATAAAGCCCTCTTAAATCTAAGGAAAGAGGGGAAGTCAGAGGACCAAAGGGAAGGTTGAGATTCCCTGGAGACCTTATGCCCTGGGACACCACTCCCCCCTTACACCCTGGATTAAACAGCATTAGGGAGCCAAGAGAGGAAACACTTGTGGTGAAAGGGAACCTGTGCCCGCCTGTTCCATTCCTACACCCAATCATCTCACCACACCCTGTAACTAACTCACCTTTATACTCCACGTCAGCCCAGGAACTGGGAGCTACAGAGAGGGGAGAGGAGGAAGAGGAAACCAACAATTCCCGGCCGGACCCCAGCCTTACCTCCGAGCAACCAACAGGTGAGCAAGTTCGCAGAGACTACTCAGAGGGAGTCCTGTGAGCAGCCTGGAATAGACTGCTGAGAAGTAAACGATCAAAGGTGAACCAGGGGATGGGAAGGAGGGTGGAGAAGGGAAAAAGTGTGAGGGGGCCTTAGAAGTGTAGGCAGGACATAGCAGAGCTTCAATTAGGGGGCAGGGGCAGGGTGGGGGAACACAGCATCGATCGGGTAAGAGTTCATGTTTCCCTGATTCTTCTCGACCTTGTAAGGAGAGTACAGGTATGAAGGGAGGTGCCTGGGTTCTCTTCCTGGTTCTAAAGAAAAGGTGACCTTGAACCAGCGGGTGTCTTTCCCAGTCTCTGCCTCTAACTCTGTGCTTTCTCCGTGTGTTCCTCTGGTATCTGTGTGTATCCCCCGGGGCTCCCTCCCCTGGGAAGACGGGGAGGTTGCTGGGACAGACTGAAAACAGAGAAGAGGTTGGGCACGGTCACCTTTCACAGCCCCAGAGTGACGAATCGAGTTTCCAATTAAACCGAGAGGCTGGGGGGAAGGGTATTCGAACAGACCCCTTGGGTGCTGTTCCTCTACTTGGTGCTGAAATCTGGGCAGCCTTATCCCAGGGTGCAAATCCCCGGTCCCTCTGGTCCCCCTAATCTACCAGGCGGTTGCCGCCTACCTCTGTCTCCGCACACCTAGCGCGGTGGCCGGCGGAAGGCGGGGTCTGGGTGAGCCCCACCCCTGGAGACTGCGGCTGAGGCCTGCCTCGCCTCCTCCCGCTAGCTCATTGCGCCTTTCCTGCAGGCTGCTCGGTACCGGCTTGCACTCCAGCCTTCACTCCGGGCCTCATTTCGGCTCCAGCCTTGCACCCAGCAGTTCCGGCCCGCAATCCCCCTGGTGGCATCCTCCCTCCCGGTTCCCGCCCTGAGCCTGCTCCAGCTCTGACATTCCGTAGCAGGATCCTCGAGCCATGGCCGGTCCCTTCTCTCGTCTGCTGTCCGCCCGCCCCGGGCTCAGGCTCTTGGCTTTGGCTGGAGCTGGGTCTCTAGCTGCTGGATTTCTGCTCCGCCCGGAACCTGTACGAGCCGCCAGTGAACGACGGAGGATGTATCCCCCGAGGTATCAGTGTCTGAGCCCCCACCCCCACCCCCACCCCGGGAAGTGGTGATGGGAACGGAGGTGGGGATGGAGATGAGGACCGGGGAACAGAGAAGGGCTATAGCCACGAAGGCTCTGGAGTGGGCTGCTGTACAGTCTGGAGACCTCCCTCTGGGTTCCTGCCCTGAGCCTGCTCCTGCCCTGACATTCGGTAGCAGGATCCTCAAGCCATGGCCTAGTGCTGAGTGGGGTGGGGGTGGAAGCTGAAACCACAAGGCCAAAGCATTCCTGGGGCTCTGTAACCTGGTCCGGTGAGTTCTGGTTGCATCTCTGTCCAAATCCCTAATTGAGAGATCAGGAACTATCCTTTTTGATCTCGTTCATCTCCTTTTCTTGTTGTTCTCCCCCATTTCCTAGATTTCCTCCTTCGTCTTTCCCCTCCCCCATTCTTAATGTTGTGCTC
This sequence comes from Myotis lucifugus, assembly GCF_000147115.1. Lineage (NCBI taxonomy): Eukaryota > Metazoa > Chordata > Mammalia > Chiroptera > Vespertilionidae > Myotis > Myotis lucifugus. The sequence goes on from NW_005871157.1 coordinate 3,274,185, forward strand.
ACGGGATGGAAGAATTGAGCAGATCTGGGAGAATTGAGCTGGCCAGCCAGAGGAAGCTAGAACTGCTGGGAAAGAATAGACCCTGAAATCCCTAATGAGATTACCAAGGTTTAGCTTCTCTATAGTCTCCCCTCCTCCCCAGGAGGACAGCCAGACACAGCTAATAGGACAGCTCCTGGCTGAGGGCACTAGGTCTAGGCCACCTGTGCTCTCCCTCCATGGTTACTGGGTACCCCCTCCCTAGTGCTGAGTACCCAGACCTCCGAAAGCACAACAACTGCATGGCCAGTCACCTGACCCCAGCAGTCTATGCCCGGCTCTGCGACAAGACCACACCCACTGGTTGGACGCTAGATCAGTGTATCCAGACTGGCGTGGACAACCCCGGCCACCCCTTCATCAAGACTGTGGGCATGGTAGCTGGAGATGAGGAAAGCTATGAGGTAGGGGGCCCTCAGAGTTTCCCTGGTCATCCAACTCATCTGCCCAGTAATCCCGGCTCCTTCCCCATTAAAACCCCTCACTTACCCTTGAAACTGATCCATCTACACTTATGTTTTCTGACCCAGTGAAATCAATCCACGTTTAAAGCCTAGGAGGGGATGCCCCCTCCTTAACCATCCTCTCCCTCCTAATTCTCCTTCAGGTATTTGCTGAGCTGTTTGACCCTGTTATCCAAGAACGACATAATGGATATGATCCCCGGATAATGAAACACACCACTGACCTGGATGCCAGTAAGGTGGGTCAAATATTCCACTTTTGATTTGCATTGCCTTATGTACAACAGTCTGTTTCTTCGATCCTTAATTATCTTTTGACTCATGGTCATTATACTGCTGAGCTTTCAGTCTTGGTGTGGAGAAAGGATTGTGTGGAGAAAGGATTGTGTTTTAAGCAGCAGACATGAAGAAGAGAGGGTGTTTGAGAATGACCATTCTGCAAGGTGGGCAGTTTGGGGAGGGATCATAACGCCCTCTTCAATTGGACTGCTTGCCCAATGGACTTCTCCTTCCAATGCATGCAATGAGGACTCCTCTATATGGTCACCCTAAGACTAGGAAGAGAATGTCAGGAATCTGTTCTTCCCCAAGGCCCTCCGTCCCCACCTACTGTGTTTGTGACTTATATTCATCTCTCTTATTCCACAGATACGTTCTGGCTACTTTGATGAGAGGTATGTATTGTCCTCAAGAGTCAGAACTGGCCGAAGTATCCGGGGACTCAGTCTGCCTCCAGCTTGCACTCGGGCAGAGCGGCGAGAGGTGGAACGTGTTGTGACGGACGCACTAAATGGCCTGAAGGGTGACCTGGCTGGTCGTTACTATCGGCTCAGTGAAATGACAGAGGCTGAACAGCAGCAGCTTATTGATGTGAGGGGCCTGGAGAGAGTGCTAGGTGGGGGGAGCAGATGGAAAGAAGAGGCAGAGGGCAGGCTGGGCCAGATGGGGCAGATGGACTTTGAGAGGCCTAGGGGCTACTGTAAGAGTTCTTAAGCCAAGTCCCTTTATCTCCCCAGGACCACTTCCTATTTGATAAGCCTGTGTCCCCATTGCTGACTGCAGCAGGAATGGCTCGAGACTGGCCAGATGCTCGTGGGATTTGGTAGGAGGCTTACCTTACCTCTTTTGTCACCATATCCCCGTAAGTGCCGTTTGCCCCTCTACCTCTCCCCATTCTTGCCCTGTCTATTGACCCCTGTCCTTCCCTCTCTCCTGCCTTCAGGCATAACAATGAGAAGAGCTTCTTAATCTGGGTGAATGAGGAGGATCATACACGAGTCATCTCCATGGAGAAGGGTGGCAACATGAAGAGAGTGTTTGAAAGATTCTGCCGAGGCCTCAAAGAGGTTGGGCAAGAGCGTATAAGGGAAATGGGGAGGGGGGGGCATAAGACAACACAAAATGCTAGCCCATGTAGATTGACCATATAAGTTATCATAAGTTATCAACCAACCCAGGACACTTTTGATAGTAAAAGAGATCATCATCAATTACTCCAGGACAACAGGTATAAATCCAAACTGTCCAAGGGAAACCAGGATATATGGTCACCCTAAGACTAGGAAGACAGTGTCAGGAATCTAAAAAAATAAAGCAGTTATCAGATAATCTGAAGAAAAAATAATAGATGGTGGGTCAGTGCCTGGGGTGTGTGGTGTGGGATGTGCAGATAAAGAAAAGGTTTGAGCCTGGATTGATGTATGGAATAAGAGATTGCTGTGTTCATGATTCTAACCACTCAGTTCTGAGCATAGGCAGGCCTCACCTTTGGATTCTGTCATTCCTGCTAAAGTATCATGTCTAAATTTTAAACTGAGAGGGAGAGGAAGAAGGAGAGGGAGAGGGAGAGGGAGAGGGAGAGGGAGAGGGAGAGGGAGAGGGCAGAGGGCGAGAAGGTGGAGAGGGAGAGGGAGAGGGAGAGGGAGAGGGAGAGGGAGAGGGAGAGGGAGAGGGAAAGGGAGAGGGAGAGAAGGTGGAGGATCAACTGGCTTAGAAGTTCCAGAATATGTGGCTCTACATGAAGGGTTGAACTGAATTCTCAATCCTATGTGGACTGAGTTTCCATATTCAATTCTAGATTAGGAATTCCCATAAACCCAATTCTTATTGTATGTTCTCATATATACAGTTCTATTTTGGACTTATAAAGAGAGAGCTCTTGTTCCTTTTATAATCTAGCTGGGAAATTTCTACTGTTTTTGTCAAATAATAGATAACATTCCGATTGTAAGTGGGTAGGGAAGTACTTTTTAAATTATGTACCTCAGTCTCCTCATCTATAAAATTGGGATAAGACTTCCTACATTTTAGGTTGTTGTGAGGATTAAATGAGATAATGCATGTAAAATACCTGGCCCATAGTAATGTTCAATAGGGTTTAGCTGCTGCTGTTATTCTAGAATCTAGCGGTCGGCAAACTCATTAGTCAACAGAGCCAAATATCAACAGTACAACAATTGAAATTTCTTTTGAGAGCCAAATTTTTTAAACTTAAACTGTATAGGTAGGTACATTGTTATTAACTTAATTGGGGTACTCCTAAGGCTTAGGAAGAGCCACACTCAAGGGGCCAAAGAGCCGCATGTGGCTCGCGAGCCACAGTTTGCTGACCACGGTTCTAGATGGAAGGGTTTCCCCATGTTCAGCATGTAAAATATCCCCTGATGCCATGATTCTTTCTGAACGGTAAACAGGGTCCCCTTTGCTCATGTTAGGTAGTGGTGTTAATGTCCACCACTCTGGCGGATCCCATCTCTTCAACTCTAATAGTCATCTTCATGACTAGGATACTTAAGTGAAACAAAAACACCCTAACACCACCGGGCACACACACATACCTGTAAGTATGGCCCTTCTACACTTTTTCTTTGCTTTCTGGTATGTACTTCTTCAACTGCTAACAGAAGGCTCTCTTGCCTCTTCCTGTTGCAAAGCCAACATTTTCCTTTTCTGTCTGAAAGAATCCTCCCAAGTTCTAGGCTCATTAGCAAAACAAAGATAATCAATGCATGCAGAGCTCATTAAATAGTCAACTCTTTCTCAGTTCAGTTCAACACCTCTGGACCATCCTTAATGCATTAATCCCTCAAGTTTCTCTTCTTCAACACACAAGGTATTTTTCTGCAATCTCATCATTATGGGCTTACCTTCCATGCAAGATAATAACAAACCATTTCTGCAAAACAAACAAACAAACAAAACCCTGGACAGGGTCATTCTTTCACATCCCAAGTTTCTGGTTCTAGACATATTTCTAGAGTCCTGTGAGTCTAGCTATGGGAGTGTCCACATATTCCTGACTTTTCACTAACAGGCCTTTGTGAACTCAGGTGGAACGGCTGATCCAGGAGCATGGCTGGGAGTTCATGTGGAATGAGCGTTTGGGATACATCTTGACCTGTCCATCTAACCTGGGCACTGGACTACGAGCAGGAGTACACATCAAACTGCCGCTGCTAAGCAAAGTAAAGGAGTTGTGGGGCTAGAGAGGGGTGTGAGTGAGGGAGGTGGCTGTGTGAGGAAGAGGGAGTGGGCACTTTGGAAAGGAACCAGACACATTGGGAAAGAGCTCTGAGCAGGTTCAGGGCCCTCTCAGGTAGAACCAATCTCTGTCGCTATTCACCCTGCTCCCAATCCCTATCTCCCTTCTAGGATAGCCGCTTCCCAAAGATCCTGGAGAACCTAAGACTCCAAAAGCGTGGAACTGGAGGAGTGGACACAGCTGCCACAGGCAGTACCTTTGACATCTCTAATTTGGACCGACTGGGCAAGTCAGAGGTGAGATCTTCAGGGATTAGGGTGAGGGGAGGTGTAAGTCTATGGGGGTTGAGATATAATAGTGAGGTTCAGGAATTTAATAGAGTCTTAAATAAAAATCAGGTTGAGTGGGGAGGCAATTGGAAATGAGTTCTCAAAGCAGGCAAATCAGTGCTAAAGAAAGAAACTCAGGTTGTGGGAAGCAGAGATCAAGAATTAGTGTCCTTTAGGTGGAGCTGGTGCAACTGGTCATCGATGGAGTAAACTATTTGATTGACTGTGAACGGCGCCTGGAGAGAGGCCAGGATATCCGCATCCCTCCACCTCTCGTCCACAGCAAGCATTAACTCCCCATCCTCAGCAGATGACTCAAGATCCCCAGGACTTCTGCCCGTTCTAATGGTGGCCTATCCTACTTGCCCTGGATGCCCCCCACTTCCTGTGTCCCAGTAAAGACACCTTGCTATGCTCCAACTGTCTGTGTGTTTCCTAATGATGGGGTGAGGAGGGAGCAGCCTCCGTGAAAGGAAGTGAGGCAATGGGGTTATTCATGATGGGAAGAAACTCCAGACACGGCATGCCAGGAACACTGATTCTCAGCTGGGTGGAAAGCATTAGCATTGTACCCATGTTTCTCATCAGCTTCCTGAAAGTAATTAGACTATAATTCCATTTTCACTTTATTCACTGTGGCTTAAGGTTTCTTTCCCAACACTCTTAACTGTAGAGACAGGTTCATAACAGGTTGCCAAGGAAGCAGACGGCTAATGCTAAGATCAAGGAGGGTTGTGACCAGTTCTGGAAGCCGCAGGCTGTGCTTCGACCTACAATGAGACAAAGAATGGAAGGAATGTCACAATTATGCTCCCCAGGAGCTATTGACACTCGTAAACTATCTGTCTGTATACCCTTCACTCCAGGGATCTCCGTGGGTTGGCTCTAAGAGTCAGATAGCACCTAGCTGGGGGTCAGATTCTGGGTTAGGAAGTGGGGAGGGTCAAGCTGTGCAGTTGAGAACTCACCCTGCTGTTCTGGGCTTTCCATCCCCTCATGCTGGGCCCATGCAACTGCTCGTCGCTGCTCAGGACTCAGAAAGGCCATTTGCTCAGGAGTGACAGCCACAGCCTGAACACTGGTGAGACTAGATAGCTGGGTGGGGCTGAACACCACCTGGGGTTGGAGGCAGGAATCAGTATATCCAGTGTATCCCGTGTTGGGCTCTGCTTCTCTTATGGTCACTCCACACTCCGGTCCATCAATACTTACAGCAAATTTAGGAGCAGGGATGACAGAAATGGCAAGAGGGGTAAGGCCCTGGATTTGTTCCCGCAGCAGTGCTGAAAGGGCCAGGTCTGGGATCCCAGCTGTTGAAGCAAGTGGGAGGGGCATCCAAAAGTTGTCTTAGACTGGCCTCTTCCCTTCTCTTCAAACTTAGAGACCTCTTCCAACCATAGACCTTCCCCAACACGTCACCAACCTCTCACCTAAACTCCCAGACTCCCACCTTGAGAATTCCAGAGCAGTCCTCCACCCATGGAATGGAAACCAACATCTGACAGCAAGCACCAGCAGTGACCCAGCCTCCGTACCTGCTATTGTACCAATTTCAGTGAAGATTTCAGGCCCCCAGTTACTGACTGGGCCAAAACCACCAGGCAGCACAAGGAGTTGGGCCAGAACCTCCAGCTGGTCCTCAGAGCACTGGAAATGCAGGTTGCCCAGGAAGAGAGCTGCTTGGCTGTGGAAGAGGGAGGAGAAGGGAGAACGATTCAGCTATGATGGATCAGAGTAGAGATGGCTTCAGGTGAGGTCCCTTCCTCCATGGGATCACTTCTTCGTGATCCTGCCCTCCCCAGTGAGCCCACCTTTACCTCAACATCACCACCCACATCCCTCCCTCCACAGGTGACCTAAATTCCCAACTGTTGATATGCTGTAGTTCCTCTGGTCGCAGTCCACAGAGAGTGTAACCCAGTGCAGTCAGGTGAAGGAAGTCCAGGTGGCTCATGTGCCGGCCACTCTGCCGCAGGAAACTGGAGACCACAACTCGGAGCTGGGGTCGGGGTGGAGGGCACAGGATGAGAGAATTCATGGAGAATTAGTGGATGGGGAAGTGATTAGGGAAGTGACAAGTGCTACTAGATTATATTCTTGTATTATTAAGACCTGAAGATCCAACAAAATAAACTGAAGAACGGAGTGGATCCAGAGACATGGAAGCGTGGAACAGAGTGCAGAATCTCAGAGGGAAAGTGGGGGAGGGTAGGTGGGTGGGAGGTAATCCACCAAAGACCTTGTATGCGGATAGGTATAACCCATGGACACAGACCATAGGGTGGTGAAAGTCTGGGGTGGGGGGTGGGGGCGGGCTGGAGGGGGTCAATGGGGGGAAAAAGGGAACATATGTAATAATTTCAACAATAAAGATTTTAAAATAATAATAAATAAGACCTGAAGCTCCAACAGCCATGGGTAAGGTTGAGGACCCAAAAAAAGAGGACAGAAAAAGAAGGAAAAGAAGCAGCAGGGAATACTATGTGCCCAGGACCTCAGAGAGAATAAATCACAGAGTTTCCAAGGCTACTCGTATGGAGTATTAAGGAAAGACAGAAAGAATGGCCATTCAGAGTCAGAGGAAAAAATGCTTGGGCTTTAAATAACCCAGAGACCTGGCCTGTGGGATGAATGCTTGGAAGGTGATCGAAAAGGAAGGTGTTACCTGGGCTGAGCTCCAGCCTTCTATTTGCCCCAGGGTGCTCAGCACTCCCCAGTCCACCAGGATTAGCTCCTGCAGTTCCCGCTCTCCTAGACCTATTAAGAGCCGACCTAGCTGCAGGATTTGCTCAGGACGAAATCCCCGTGGGGGACCCCACAACTATAGAGAAAGAGAGGAACAATGTGAGTGGGAAAAGCACCGGACTAGGAGTCAGAATGCTGGGTCTTAGTCTTGCCTCTGACCTTAGCTGTGTACGTTGAGGCAAATCACATGCCTTCTCTGGGTCTTAGTTTCCTCAACTATAAAATGAAAGGGTTGGAATAAAGTTCCTCTGACTAAGCTGTTATTGGAAGATTGTAGAGTCTCAGTAGGAAAATAGCAGACTCCAGTCCACGAGTTCTAAACTATTATGTGCACCAGACTCGCCAGGGATTCTGTTAAAATGCGGATGCCCAGACCCACCCTCAGTGAGTCTAGCAGGGGACCCTGGCATCGGCATTTCCAACACCCGCTCCCCAGATGACTTTAACACACACTAAAGTTCGGTAACCACTGCTCTAGTCCCTCTACCCATCGCATTAGCTTTCTTTTCTCAATATTCATCCTCTCTGACTTACTACTTAAGAGCCAAACCCTCGTGGGGTTGTTGTTTTTTGGGGGGGAGGGGGAGGCAAAACTTAAAAAAAAATTTCAATTACAGTTGACATACAATATTATATTAGTTTCATGTGTACAATATAGTGATTAGACATTTATATAACTTACAAAGTGATCACCCGGATAAGTCTGGTATCCATCTGCCACCATACACAGTTATTACAATATTATTGATTATATTCTCTATACTGTACTTTATATCCCTGTGACTATTTTTATAACTGGCAATTTGTACTTCTTAATCCCTTCAACCTTTTTCACATGTCTTCCTACTCCCCCCACACACCCATCTGGGGACCATCAACTTGCTCTCTGTATCTATGAGTTTGTTTGTTTTGTTAGTTTATTTATTTTGTTTTTCAGATTCCACATATAAGTAAAATCATATGGTATCTGTCTTTCTCTGTCTGACTTGTTTTACTTAGCACAATGCCCTTTAGGTCATCCATGTTGTCACAAATGGCAAGATTTTATTCTTTTTTATGGCCAAGTAATATTCCATTGCATATATGTACCAAACCCTTTAATTCTTTGATCTCCTATTTCCCAACCTCTCACCCCAGCATCCATTCACTTCTGTCCTGCACCACACCCAACCAGCTTTCCCATGTTTTTTCAACTCCAACCCCAACTGGTCTCCCATCCTTAACCTGTTTTGCCTTGCCCATTGCTGCCCGTAGTTCCTCAGGCCCAAGTCCTGGGTCTCCTGCAAAGAGTGCCAGGCAGTCCTCAAAGTCTGAGAGCTCCATCTCTGCAATCTGAGTCGCAGACCAAGCTGCTGGAAATGTCCCCCGTACATCTGCACAATTTGGCACAGGTTCTAAAGGGGGAAGGTAGGGCCTGGGTCAGTGTAGTATTAAAATATGATACTATTTTATAGAAAGCTACCTACAGATGGAATAACCCCTCCAAACTTTGGTCAAGGTGATTACTATGGGTCAAGGGATTACTATAGTGCAGTGGTTCTCAACCTTCCTAATGCCGCGACCCTTTAATACAGTTCCTTATGTTGTGGTGACCCCCAACCATAAAATTATTTTCGTTGCTACTTCATAACTGTAATTTTGCTACTGTTATGAATCGTAATGTAAATATCTGATGTGCAGGATGTATTTTCATTGTTAAAAATTGAACGTAATTAAAGCATAGTGATTAATCACAAAAACAATATGTAATTAATGTGTTTTCCGATGGTCTTAGGGGACCCCTGTGAAAGGGTAGTTCGACCCCCAAAGGGGTTGCGACCCACAGGTTGAGAACCTCTGCTATACTGAGAGATTTATAAGACACATAGGATACTAGAACAAGTAACTGGAGAGAACAATCCCCTTGTTGTATAGATGGAAGATTGAGGGTGTTGCCTAAGGATTTAATGGCAGATCTAGATTAGAACCCAGGTCCCTAGCCCCACAGGGGCTCCTTCCTATATCCTAAGCATTTTCCCAACAGAGAGCTCCACCACACTTAGCCAAGCCTAGAGCTGAGTTGGCTGTTAACAGGGATAAGAGAATAGGAGAGGGGGTGTCCTAGGCTAACTTCTGATTGCCCTGACTTCTGATTGCATTGTTGCATACTCTTTCCTGTTCACCCTGCCAGAAGCATGAGTATTTGGGGAGTTTCACCTGGGAGATAGTCTGCAGTGGGCCGTACAACCCCAGCTACCAAAGCTGCTTTCTTGGGAGCAAGCTGTGGCCCCCCACACAGCTGTCCAGCTCTGCTCTGTTCCCAGCTCTGCTGTTTCTCTAGGAGACGCTCTAGGGACTCTGGGCCCAAGGCCTCCTGTGTGAGAGAGTAGAAGGGAGGTGGGGAGACCTGGGCAGGTCAGAGCCAGTGGCTGCAGCTCTAATTCCAAAGTCCTGTCTCTTTTTAACAGTCTCCCCCAAATCTGGGCTTCACAAACTCTGCCCTCAACCTCCTTGGCCTTTATTCCCCAGAACCAGCTCACCAGTCCCTTCTCTGTTCTTACTCCCTCCCTTGTTCCTTCACCTCACCCTAGGGATCAAGGAAATCGCCTCAGTAGACAGAGTGAACACTAGACGTCCAGCTTGCTCTACTTCATCCTGGCTCCACAACTCTGGTTTCCTGGTGGGGGGAGGGGGACAAGAAGAAGATCAGGGGCTGGGATGTTGAAGGAACTGTGAGGAAAAGGAAGGGGAAAAGAAGACATCCTAGGATTGGGGACTCAGGGCTCCAAGGGACCTCACACATATGGATGGGCTGCCACTGATGATGATGGTTAGAATCTGAAGTTCTCAAATGTCCATACCCAAGAAGAGGCTCCTGTGTCAGCAGCCATCCCAGCTCTGTGGCAAATGGCTCTCCCAGGCAGAAGCCCTGCAGCTGACTGAGGTGGGCCAGCAGGGTCTGTAGGGGGATCCGTCGTGTGCTCTCTATCCCCAGGAATCCAACCAAGGGGCCCAATGTCTCCAGCACTTCCCTTGAGACTGTTGTCTCCTTTGGAGCCTGAAGAGGGGGCATTAGGCGTTAGGACAACGCACCTGTGACTCAGAGGACCAGACTCTGATCAAGACACCAAGACCGTGACCTTTCCTCCCTCCAACTCCTAACTCAAGACCCTACGATGTTCATTTTCTTAAACAATAAACCCAGATAAGAGTAGGCAGAAAGACTGGGAGGAGAAATCCAAGGAATTTCTTGGACTCCAAGGGCTGTGGACAAGAAACATGAAACCAAGAGATAAAATCTAGGGCAGCGATTTTCAACAGTTTTCAATCTCATGGCACACATAAACTAATTCTAAAATTCTATGGCACACCAAAAAATATATTCTATTTTTTTGCCAATCTGACAAAAAATAGGTATAATTTTGATTCATTCACACCAGATGGCTATTGTTATATTGGCTGTTGTCATATTTTATTTGACAATCTAAGGGAAAAAAGATCTGTGATCCTGACTAAATAGTCAGCTATTGCATATTTTAAAAATTCTTGCAGCACACTGGTTAAAAATCGCTGATCTAGGGTCTAGGGCAGGGGTGGGCAAACTTTTTGACTCGAGGGCCACAATGGGTTCTTAAACTGGACCGGAGGCCAAAACAAACGCATGGATGGAGTGTTTGTGTGAACTAATATAAATTCAAAGTAAACATCATTACATAAAAGGGTACGGTCTTTTTTTTTTTTTTTTAGTTTTATTCATTTCAAACGGCCGGATCCGGCCCACGGGCCGTAGTTTGCCCACGGCTGGTCTAGGGCCTTAAAGATGAGAATCATAGGCAGCAAAAGTGTAAGGTTGGCCTAGAAGACAGAGGGCATTGTCTGAGGGGTAAGAATTGCCCCAGCTCAGTTCTGAGTCTGGTAGGGTGGACTCTTACCAAGTTTTGTAGTGCCCTCTCTGCCAGAGCTGCCCGGTGGAATGGGGTCAGTGCCAGCAGTTGCTCTGGAGTAGCTCGTACCAGCTCTACCACCAACATAATGGATTCATTGGAGAGTCTGTCCATCAACCGGACCCTATAGCATTTGATAATATGGGCATTGAAACTGAGCCAAACTGAGATGGGACCATAGAATGCCACATTTCTCAGACAGAAGGTAACATCAGATCAAACTCTGTGGCCCTGACAGGAACTGATACTAAATACCCCAGGGCCAATTCCCATCATAGTGCTTAAAGGGAGAGAACAAAGGGAATGACATATTTCTAGTCTTCCTGGAAAAAACAAAAAAAAAGAAAGACAAATAATCCCACCTTGTATAATTGAATCAAAAGCCAAGAATATTAAGTACCACTTGGAAAACTTTCCTCATTTTATAATTTTTTTTAAAATGAGGTTCACAGAGATCAGATGGTGAGGTCTTACTCCCAATTCTTGTTTTCCAGTGCCACCCTTCTACTTGCTATGAGGTGGTCCCTCTTATTTGTGTAGCGCTATGCAATTTACAAACTTCTCTTAGGTACTATCTCATTTAATTCTTATGACAAAACAGGTTTTTTTTTGGGGGGGGGGGTTGTGTGTGTTTTTTTTGGTTAATCCTTACCTGAGGATATTTTTCCATTGATCTTTTAGAGAGAGTGGAAGAGAGAGGGAAAGACAGAGAGAAACATCAATGCGATTGGTCGCTTCCTGCATGTGCCCTGACCAGGGCCTGGCCAGGGAGGAGCCTGCAGCCAAGGTATGTGCCCTTGACTGGAATCGAACCTGGGACCCTTTGGTCTGCAGGCTGACACTCATGCACTAAGCCAAACTGGCTAGGGTTACAACAGGTATTTTTCATATTCTCTTTCACAAATTAGGAACTTGGATCTTCTGAGTCATGGTTCAGCATCATTAACTTCATCCAGACCCTAAATTATCTCCAAGAACCAACATATTTAAACAGATTTGAATGGCATTTTAAAAAAGAAAGAAAGAAAGAAAAACTTTTGCCCAGAAATCAGAAGTGGCATCCTGAATTCTATCTAGGTTTGCCAGTTCTGGAACTAGGCCACCTAGTAGTACAAGAGCCAAAAATCTGTGAAAAGGCCTATAAAAATGAAAGGATGAAATTAACTGCTTTTACGGTCATTTCATCCCCAAGAAGACCAATACCAGACTTTTCCTACTCTGGCTTACAGTTCTGATGACAGCGGAGTCAGAATCTCTGGGTTGAGAGGAGGCCCCATTTCCTTTCTCACCCAACCCATACTTGAATCTGCAATATCCATGCCAAGGGGCCATCCAGACCCAGACTTGAATAGCTCCAATGACTCGGAACTCACTATCACAATTTTCCTTATATTGTGCAAAAATTTGATTTTCATTCATTGTTTCTAGTCATGCCCAATGAGACCATTCAAAAACATGTCAATCTATTTTCTATTTGATAGCCCTGGGGTATTTTTTAAATTTTATTTATTTTTACCTTTTTGTTAATCCTCACCCAAGAATATTTTCCATTGATTTTTAGAGAGGATGAAAGGGAGGGATGGGGAGAGAGAGAGAGAGAAATATGGATGTGAGAGAGACACGTTGACCAGTTGCCTCTCACCAGGGCTGGGGATCAAACCTGCAACCCAGATACATGCCTTTGACCAGAAATCGAACCCCAGACCTTTTGGTGCACAGGCCAATGCTCTAACCATGGAGCCCGCCGGCCAGGGAGCCCCTGGGGTATTTGAAGGCATCTATCACCTTTTTCATAGATTTTCTCTTTACCTACCCCTCTGAACACATTAAGAACACAGAGAGGAGAGCCCTAAACAGACTACAGTCCTCTGGGGTAGACTTGGACTGCTGCTTCCCTCCTTTCAGATACTCTGTCTCTATTGGGTTATTCTCAGATGGCTTGGCAGGCCACATCACAGTGCTGCCACCCTGAGCTGTCCCATGCTGGGGCCGTGTTCTGGGAACCAGTTGATACTCAAGAGCAATTTTGAATAGAATCTCCTGCTTCTGGCTATACTTGATTTCAAGGAAACACCAGACAGAAAACCAACACCTCTAGGGCGTTTTCTAAGGGCAGAGCTTCTACTCCAGACTGAGTTTCCTAAGGATCCAGAATCTCCAGTTGGAGCGCTTACGGTAAGTCCAGGAGCAGCTTGGTGTCTAGCCCACTCAGTTCTGGCCCCAGGGTAGTCAGCTCTGGCTCTGGCATTGCCGTCCTCCGCTGTACCTCCGCCCAGATACAGGCCCTCTGTGGGACAGTGGGGGAAGCAGGGAAGGACAGAGCTGAGCATGGGGCTGGGTTCTAGACTTAGGGTCCCTGCTCCCACTTAATGCCCAAACACCCCTCTCACCAGGCTCCCTCGAACCCCAGTGGGCAGTTGATAGAGCATGTGTACCACTTCAAGGAAGTCTGCCATCGAGTTGATCTGCTGCAGAAACTCACAGGACATGCCCCCCGCCAGGGTTCCCAGAGCCCTGTGGGTGTGTGAGTGCACAGGTGTTCATTCAGCACATGCCACAGCCTGTCTGCTCCTTGATATCAACACTCTCAACACAAGTACAGGTGTTTGCTTATGGTAATTTAGAGTTTGAGAAATGCTTTTCCATACATGGTCTCATTAGCTCCCCACAGCATCACCACTATTCGTCAGAGAAGAAAGATGTACAGAGGACGAATGATGTTCCTAACATCATTCTACTAGAAATGTGGTCAACGGAGACTAGAGCCATGTCTTCAGGTTCTGAAGCCACAGTTTTCTACTGGAGTGTAGGTAAGTGATATTTACTTATTCCTGTTTATTCCTGCGTGGTCAGTGGCTGTGAAGTCACTTTGGATTAAACTAATAACAGCAAATATCTACTGGGAGCTTACACTGAGCCAGGCACTGTGTTAAGTACCTTATGCCTTATCTCATTTAATCTTCACAACTACCTGTGAGGTAGGTACCATTTTCATTCCCACCCTATAGAAGAAAAAACTGAAGCTTCCAGAGGTTAAGTGACTTTCCCAAAATCACAAATAGGTAACAGGGCAGAGACCTGAACCTGGGTCTTCTAAATCCCTTAGATCTCGTTGGGACGGGTGTGGCGCGATGGAGGAGCAGGGAGTAAGCAGAGGAGGGGCCAGGAGAAAGCCCACAGGTGGAGACCATGCACCATTCATCCCCATTGCATGTCACATGGTGACTGGACCATGGTGAGCACTTTAAAAGGTTAGTGCTCCACACAAGTTACTCACTGCAGATTCCTGAGGGTCAGGTTGGTGGGCACCTGCATCTTCTTCCAGAGAAACTGGGCCTACAAGAGAAAGAAAGAGGGACCGCTTCCCAGCAGAGATATTGCCCGAAGACCTAAGATGCCTTGGACCCAGTCCTACCTCTGACCCTGTGGGCCCCACCAGTCACATTATTCAGGATACGAGGAATAAGGCACCAGATCTAGGGCTGAGGGGTAAGTAGAGGAGGTGGACAGATTGAGAGAGGGGAGTTGTGGGATAAGTGGGGAGAATTACCTGCTGCTCAGACCAGGGCAGCTCCCGGTAGCGCCTTCGGTTGGCCAGAAGAGCCGGAGAGTCCAGTTGCAGCAGCTTTAGTGGAAGCAGGGGAAGCAGGCAGTCTGGCCAAGTGGTGGGGATAGGCTGCCAGTGGGGATGGGTGTAGCAGTGTAGTGATAGGTGAGAGAGTCTGTACTCAGCCCTCAGAGAAGAAGGGGAGCCATGGGGGCAGGACGGGGCCACGTCTAGAATCAGAGTGGAATGGTATGTGCCACTGTAGCAGTGCATCCCTGAGAGCCTCACACTGAAGATGATTGTGGTCAAGTGTTGCCGCTATTCAGGCACCTGATGAACTATCGTTCCTTAGCCTCTCTGAGCCTTGGTCTCTTTATCAGAAAGTGGGATCGTTGGCCTGGAAGGTTTCTCAGTTCCTTCTGGCTTTGATAGTCTAGGACAGTGTGGGTCATCCTGTCCTGCATCTGGAAGTGGGGAGCAGCTAAAGTCTTGGTGGATACAGAGCTAACCTGAACTCTGAGGTCCACTGCTTGGGGACTGTGTGAGGCAGCACCAGCCATATGAAATTGCCCTGGGACATGGAGAGGAGCTCAGTCGGAGATCCCACACATACCTGACCAGGGATACACACAGCTGCTCCGGCACCTGTTGTACCCGTATTTGTAACTCCATCTTTCACCTGCATGAGGAAGTATGTGTGTGTTACTGGGTGTTTGTATGGAAGTGGGGAGGTATGGGCGGCCGTCCCTGGCTACAGGGAAGATGACCTCCTCCCAACCAGAGCCCACAGCCCCCGATTGTCTCGTCTTCCCTGCTATTCTCATACCCGAAAGGTCTGCAGCAGTGCTGCGGTCTGGCAGGCTGAGAGGTGTGACAGTTCGGGGGCCAGGCAGGAACAGGCCCCGACCAGAACTCTCCTAGGGATGGCCTGCAGTGTCTGGGAGCTGAGGCCTGGCAGCAGAGGATGCAAGGAGCAGAGCTCCTCCAAGGACAGCTGGGGAGCAAGAGAGACAAGAGGCCTGGAGAAGAGGGCAGGGTGGTGGAGAAGCCAACACAGTGCAGCCAGGCAGCAGGTATGAGGGGAGCTGAGCGGGAGGAAGAGGCAGATGTGGGATCCAGGGAGAGGGGGCACAGGGACCTCTCAAGGATGTTGAAAAGTTGCTGCTACTTACTTCGTGACTAGGGAGGAGCCGTCCAAGCAGCAGGGCAGCCTACGGTGGGATGAGATAAGAAACAACGGTTCTCAGGTTCTGGTAGCCAGGTCCTAAGCAAGATCTGCCCTCCAAAACTTCCAGCTTTCTCTCTACCACCCCAGTAACCAGCCTGGCTCCTGGCTGTTTCTTGACCTGAAGAATGGGGGTGAGGGAGTCCTCCTTGGAACAGAGGCATAGGAGGCTTCAGGGAGGCTGACAGTATTCCTGCATGGAATTCTCTTGACTGGCATTCCAGAGGGTGGAAGGTGGATGCTGGGGAGTGAGATAGGCCCACCTGGGCAGGTGTGACACTGGTTCCATGCAGGGCAGGAAGCATGGCTCTAAGCTGAGGCTCGGACAGCTCCTGCAGGAAGCGGAGGCCCAGCTGAGGGAAGAGAGGGGCCCAGACTCGCAGCTCCCGGGGGCTCATCACAGCTCCTCCAGATGAGCGCAACACCCCCATAAGTTCATATGCCACCTGGAACCAAAGAAGGTTTGGGACTGAAGAGAAAAGACAGGTGAACCTTAAACCTCTCTAATCCTACATCTGATTGCTCGGGGCCTAGTCTAGGGCTTGGAACCAAGAATGGAACAGGAACAGATTGGATTCAAGATGTCAAAGGATATGTTCGGAGTGGCATAGACCAGATGTGGTAGGTCATGGACAAGAGGAGGTGGTAACAGATAAGAATAGTATAAGGAATGGAGGTGGCAGAGGTGGGGGGGCGGGCGGCGAGGGCTGGCACCACTGTGTTCAAGCTTGGTTGAGATAACTGGGCAAGTCCTCTACAGAGACCCAGGGAAATCCTAGAGACTGGTAGGCCTGTGCCAAGGGGCTCACCCGTCCTTGTGGGCTGAGGGTCCCATTGGCCGCACATTCCAGCAGCCCCCGTTCTACCGGCCCCATCGGATCATTCAAGGGTACTAGGCTCTGCAGCTCCTCAGGGGTCAGGAAACAGGCGAGGGAGCCCAGCCTGAGGAGGACACGAAGCTGGTCTTCATGTGGTCACTGAGGCTGGTACTAAGGCAGGGACCAGGTGGGCACATGGAGTAGGCACTCTGACCACTAAACTAGGAAATGCCATAAAACTAGGAGAGTGCCATAGATAGGCCTCTCTCCTGGAGCCCTACACTACCTGGGGCCCCTGCCTGCTCTCTTGCCCCTTCCTACCTAGGACTCTAACCCATCATGACAGCTGTACCTGCCTCTCGCCCACTCTGGCCTTGACCACTGATCCCACAACCACTCACCTGCGCACCTGCTCCTCTCCATCCTGGACACTCTGGTTCACCAGGCTACGCAGCACATGCCGGGCATGTCCTGGTCCAAGACCTGCCGCTGGCCAGC
The DNA here is from genome assembly GCF_000147115.1 of Myotis lucifugus. Classification (NCBI taxonomy): domain Eukaryota; kingdom Metazoa; phylum Chordata; class Mammalia; order Chiroptera; family Vespertilionidae; genus Myotis; species Myotis lucifugus. The sequence goes on from NW_005871157.1 coordinate 3,291,254, forward strand.
TGTCCTCCAGGGCCTGAATCTGAGATGGGGAGGGCCAACTTGTGTTGGGGTCACTATGGGGCAGTTGCAGGGAGGTTGCTCACTAGGAGACATGTTTCTGACTCCCGTCCCACCCAGTAGAAGGTGGACTAGTCAAGTAAAGATGGTTCTCATACCTGGTGAGGGCTGAGCTGCAGAAAGTTCTCTAGAGGAAGGTGGGGGAGCAGAGGCAACACTGCCCACAGCAGCTCCTGGGGCCAGGCAGGCACCTCCCCGAACAGTTCAGGGGCCAGCAGTCGCCTTGCCAGAGCCTCTTTCTGTTCAGGCCTCATTTCTGGGCTGTAATCCCGGATGGCAGCCAGGCTGGGGAGAGTAGTGAGTCTTAACCCTCAGCCCTGTTTCAAATTGTCCCCTGGTTCTCTGAAGTCCACTGCCATGGACAGGAGGGAAACTCCCTAGTTTTGTTTTGTTTTTTTTAAAATATATTTTATTGATTTTTTACAGAGAGGAAGGGAGAGGAATAGAGAGTTAGAAACATCAATGAGAGAGAAACATCGATCAGCTGCCTCCTGCACACCCCCTACTGGGGATGTGCCCACAACCAAGGTACATGCCCTTGACTGGAATCGAACCTGGGACCCTTCAGTCCACAGGCCGACGCTCTATCCACTGAGCCAAACCGGTCAGGGCAAAACTCCCTAGTTTTAACAGAGAGGAGCTCTAGAAGGAGCTGCTCGAGGCAAGTAGGGTTGGCCTGACCCTGACAGGATCGGGAGGACTGATAGGAGGTCCTTACACACTGTCGTTGGCCAACAGGGATGGTGGGAAACGCATCAGGTCAGAGACAGCCAGGAAGGGGATGAGTGGTGACAGATCAATGAAGAGCTGGGAGGTGAGGCGTGGGTACCGCTGGAGCAGCAAAGCTGTCAGGCGACCGAGGGCCTGCTCCTCAGATGGTGGTACCTGTGGGGGCACAGGAATGGATGCTGACTCTGAAAATGCTCTGCATCTTTGCTATTTCCTCCCCTAAGTTCCTCTTTCCACTGGAGCAAGCCCTCTGCACACCAGGTTCCAGGTGCTCTTCATTCCTAGATTTCCCCCTCCACCCTGCCCCCCTACCCTTCTATGCCCACCTGCAGCTGGGACCAGGAACGGTGCATGAGGGTCAGGAAGCCCTGAGCAGCCTCCCTCTCTGCTGAAAGCACCAGGTGCTGGAGATTTTCTGGGGGCATGTGCAGGTATGCCTGGGAGTAGGAAGTCATGGTGAGTATGGCCTCACTAGGCAGGGACCTCAGGCCACAGCTGTCACTCAGTCCACCCAAGAGCCCCTCCGACTGTTACCTCCACTAGAATCTGCAGGGCCCACACACTCTTCTCTCTCTGGAGCAGATCCCACAGCACAGGCTGGTGGGGAGACAGACAAGATGCCAAGAGAGCTGTCTTCTCTGTCCCTCCTGCAGCTTCCTCAGGCAGTCCAACTCCACTTGCTAGGATGCTTGTTCTTCATCTGAAGCCAGTATGTGTGTCTCCTCAGATATTCAACTCCTTTAGGTCAGGGACCATGTCTCTAACATCTCCTATGTCCTCTTCCGAGCCAGGTCTATAGTTGGCTCGATAAATACTGTAGATCTGAACCAAATTACTAAGAGTCTATCTAACCCCACTTCATGGTCCTAGTGCTTGAGAAAAATGAGCCCTAACGTGGAGTAAGAAATCTTTATATACCCTATAGACCCTAGCAAAGTGCCTTACACATAACAGGCACTCAATGAATTTTGGCATTTACCTATTCTAGGCCCTTCACTCTACAGAGAAGAAACTGAAGCCCCCCAAAAGCTAAATTAAGTTACTGACCAAAGACCACACTCATTTGTGGCATAGTTGAACTTAGAACCCATTCTTCTAATTCACACTTCCCCTGAATTTTTCTTATTTCTGCCTTATCTTCCTATTTTTTTTTTTATTTTTATTTTTTGCCAACCTCCAAGTCTCACTCTCTAGGGACAGAACTGAAGCTTTCTAACTTGATCCCTTTCCTTTCTGGAGCAGAAAGAGAGTCAAAGAATCAGAAAGAAAATGAGATCACATTTATTCTATGTTTCCATACCATGCACTGTGCTAAGCCCACAGCATGCATTATTTCATGTAACCCTTACACCCACCCTAAAAGAGTAGCACCATTATCCTCCCCCATATATAGATGAGAAAAATATTGCTCAGAGAGGGTATATAACTTGTCCAAGGTGCTCATAGAACTAAGAGGTGCACCCAGGACTGTCGGGCTCCAGAGCTGCATGCTTACTGCTGCCTCTCAGTGTTAGAGAATCCCCCAGGAGGCTCTCCCCTCTGTCCCAGGGGCTTTCCCCTTGGCAGATCACTCACGCTGAAACAGGCCAGCAGCTCCATCTTGCTTATTTCAGAGCTCGAGCCGTCAGTGAGTTCAACGCCTGGTGAAGTGGGCTGTTCCTCCTGTTCCAGGTATTCCCCAACTGTCCTCAGCAAACTGCGCCGGCCCTCTGGGCGGAAGGCATCCCAGAAGGAGCAGTTGTCTGGGAGACTGGAGAGCAGCAGGGCCTGACCCAGCATCCCCTGGGCTTCAGTCCCTCCGGCCCCTGGACCCAGTAGGAAAGTCAGCAGGCGCAGAAGATAATGTAGACGTGTAGGGTGGGCAAGGGCCGGCACGGAGGACTGACAGCGTGGCAATTGGGAGAGCATGCCAAGCAGGAAGGGACCCGGGGCCAGGCAGAGTGGGGATGGTCCCAGGGGTGGCAGAGAGGGTAGAAGAGGGCCCAGTAGCCCATCTAGGAAGCACGTGTCATTACCCCCACGACTTATTCTGCACTGGCCTGCTAGCCAGGGCCAGTAGGGCACCAGGGCCTCATACATGGTATCATTGAAACATACCATCATCAAGAAACTACCCCCATCTGGGCAGCGTTCCCCACAGGGTCCAATGTGGCAGGGTGGGAAAGCAGTTACATCTGGGGTAGGGCCCTGGCATACATGCTGAACCCAAGCCTGATTACTGGGGGGCACAGCCTGCAGACTGGCCTTCCTACATAGCCGCTCAGCCCATAGAGTCTCATTCTCCAAGAAGCAGCCCCAGAAGATCTCTGGGGTGAGGGGAACAGGGGGCAGGCCTTCAGGGCAGCTGGTGGGGGGTGGGAGCAGACCAGCACAGAGCGGCTTTACCAGGCGGCGGTGGGGGCCATACAGGGCTGAAAAGGAGAGGTTGGTGCAGATTGCTTCCAGGAACTGATCAGGAAACTGGTCATGGCAGGCCTGCAGCCAGCCTTGGGCACCAGGTGCCCAAGAAAGTGCATACCACACAGCTGTCTGGCAGATGGCAGTGATGCTGGGAGGGGGCGGCGGGGTGGCAGGCCTGGCGAGCTGGCAGAGCAAGTGGATGGAGAAGTTGGAAATGGTGTAGGGTGGCGCTGGGCCTGAGTGGTTCTCGCAGAGGGCTTCCACGGAGATGGCGCGCCGTTGGCGAGGGCTGATGTGGGCAGAGGGCTGGGAAGTCCTGGGCAGAGGCACACCCGTTCTCAGGCATTGGAGCAGGGCAGGGGGTGGGGGTGGTGATCCAGACAGAAAGCCCAGCGCCTGGGCATCCCAGGAAAGGTTGTGCCGGACGCCCCTGGGTGCAGAGGGAGGAGTAGGCAGGATCTGGTCAGTTTACATTCCTCCAGCTGGAGAGTCTGACCGTGGCCAGAGCCCTGCAGTGAGGTTCCTGGGAGTATAGGTGTTCCTGGTTTAAATGCTGGGATTCGGGAAAAGGGAGAGAGGTCTGTCTTGCTAAGACACAGAATCACCTAGGAACACGGCCCGGTTGGAGTCCATCTGTCTTTCTGGCCCTCTCTTCCTCCTTTTTTTTTTTTTTTTTTTTACATGCTTTTAGATAGCTTAAACACAACCCTCGGTTGGCCTCAATCAGGAAGGCTGCCCACCAACTGAGCATGTCTAATTGTGCTCTGGCACTGTTGTACTAAAATAGTAAAGGGGGAGAAATCTGGTCTTGTCCTTTTTTTTTTTTCCATTTCCCATCTTCATTAACTGACATGTATTAAGCTCTATGTGCCAGGAACCATTCTGTGTGGCTGACACTTACAGTGTCAACTCATTTAATCCCTTGCAACAACTCTGCGGTCGCTGATATTACCCATGTGTCACCATTGGGGAAACTGAGGTATAGAACGAGATGTGACCTAGAGCTGCACAGCCACATTCCAAAACCACCAAACCACACTCCTCCCATCGGTTTCCTCTCTGCTCCGGAAGCTGACCAATTCCAGGCCCAGTCCCCACAACTCCTCCCCTGTTACTTACCATAAGAGCAGCTGCTGTAGGTTGCCTAGGAGGGAAAGAGTAAGCAAGAGGACTGCCCCAATCTCATCCCTTCTTGCCCTGCCATAGCCCAGCCCCGGCTCCAGCAGCACTCACCTCCCTGGCACTGCCCATTGGCATCAGGCTCTGGCTGCCCCAGAATGGAGAAGACCTCATCCTGCAGGGAGTCAGTGACACGGAGCAGCCCCTCCTGGAAGGCAGCATAGAGGGGGGCCCCCACTGTGCGCAGCAGACCTCCCCAAAGAGCCTCTTCAGAGCCCAGCTCCCCCACTGGGGTGAGCAAACTCAACAGACCCTGTAAAAAGTGGGGGCCTGGCTCTCTCCCATCAAGGCCTGTGGCATTGGTGGGGTCCATACTGGGCTGCACCTGCACCAGGGCCTGCCAGCGTGTGCCCTCCAACAGCAGCAGGAGAGAAGGCAACCAGTCAGCCACCAGGACACAGTCAGAGGGCCCATCGCGGGTGCATGGGGGCCGGGTAGGGGTAGGAGGCCCCCCAGGAACGACAGCTCCCAAAAGCACCTCTGCAAGTCCTCCCAGGACGCCTGCCTGGTGCCCCAGGAAGTCCCGGGGGGTCTGCTCCTGTCCCAGCAGTGCCAGCACATCCCCGAGCAGCCCTAGCATTGGCTCCCAGTCCGGGCTGCCTCTCAGTGTCACTAGGAAATCATGGAGCCGGAGGGCAGGGGGCTGGGGAGGTGGGGGCTCTCCCACCGGCCCCTCCCCCATTCTCCCAGGCTCAAAAGAAGAAGAAATGTTGGCCAGGAATGCAGAGAACCGCGAGCGGCTGAGGTTCCTCTGGGGAGCCTGGTCCAACGTGGAGAACAAGGACTTCAGGAGGGAGAGACCATGGTCCTGGGACTTAGGCCCCACAGGGGCCAGAGTCACTGTAAGGAGAGAAATTGGAGGTCACTAAAGGGTAAGAGCCTAGAACCCAAACTCAGTCCTGCCCTGGACCCCAATCCCAGCCTGGATCTAAAGATGAGGTGAGGGAGATGGGGAACTGGGGAAAGAAGACTTGGACTCCTTTCTTAGCTCATTTTTCCCCTTAGCTCCAGTCCCTGCCCCCTTTCCTTGCCCCTTTCTTTATCTTTTACCTAACCAGTTAATCTTCGCATTCGTAAGTCTTTTTTCCAGCAACCATCCCCTTCACCCCCAGCACTGCTCGCTGTTTCTCTCACCTGTACAGGACAGCAGCAGCAGGAGCAGCAGGGGCCAGGGGCTCAGAGCCATGTTTCCAGGTGAGCACTGGTACTAGAGGTGAATTCTGGTTATTCTCACCTTGTGTGGGATAGCCAGGTAAGGGCAGGGCACTGCAGGCAGCCTGGGTCTCCACTGACACTGTAGTGTGGTCTTTCAGGAAACAATATCTGTAACTTGACAGCAGGTTTGTCACCTGAGCCACTGAATACCTGATCCTTTGGCTTTAGAGAAAGGTGTGCTTCTGTGAGAGGGACGAATGATAGGGGATCCCAGGGGGCCTTCGGAGGAACCCTAGGGGATAGCTCTTCAGTTAGGAGCCAGGATACAAATAGGAGTAGGTAGACATAGAGATGGAGAACTGGAGACCCAAGGTATAAAATGGGAGCTCTGCAGAAAAATATAAGAAAATAAAGAGGGTTCAAAAGGAGTTTAGAAAGCTAGTAAGATCTGAGGGAATTGAGGAAGAAAGGGGGCCTGGGAGAAAGGAACTTGGAAGTCAGGTGTAAACAGAGAAGAGGAATGAAGACAAAGTTCTGGTCCGAGGATGGAGCATTCAGGAAGAGGATCTCTGCTTTTGATTCAGTACCCAGAACCACAAAATGCTAAGAGCTGGGCGGGCCTTCAGAAAGCACATAGACCAAACCTCTCATCTTATGGATAAGGAAATAGACCCAGTCAGTTGTTTGCGACTTGCTCATTAAGCCATTCAGATGTTTGGGGCTGCCGCTCGGCTCTTTTACTGTGACCTAAGTAAAAGCCCTATAGAAAAGTCTGGGGGGGGGGGCAAAAAGAAAAAAAAAAGTATGGGCTGAAAAAAGAGATAAACCAGATTAAACCTCTGTGCAAGGGGCTACCTACCCCCGACCCCTATGGAGACAGAGAGAGAGAAAGAGAGAGGCTCAGAGATGTCACTCAAAATAATCTGGTCTGGTCTGGTGTGTCAGGGTGAGAAGTCTCTTCTGTCCCCCATTTATATATCCTCAAAGGTTTTACCTGATACCAGCCTTAAACAGTAATTCAACACTGAGGCTCTTCTCAAACCATTATTCTGTCCCTTTCCTTAGAACCCTCCTCTATTCTCTTCCCCAAACCCACACCTTCAAATCCATTATTAATGCACCTCTGCTCTAGAAGGTTCACTTAGGAGCATACACTTTTAGAGCTGGAAGGGACCTGAGGAATCCTCCAGTAAAAACGTCTCATTTTATAAGTGAGGAAATTAATGCCCAAAGAAAAAGAATGAGTTGGCCAAGGATACAAAAGGAGTTGAGGGCAGTGCTGGAATTTTCCAAGGTGAGCCAAATATTGGGACCAGTGAAATGACCTGCATCACTTTACCAATATTTTCCTTTTCCCACATCTAGTCTGAAAAGTAGAGAGGATAATCAGAGAATATTGCCTGGGTTTCCAACAGCTCTCTAGCTCCTGGTTCCAGCCCATTTTGCAATCTACCTGAATTTCTGCACTTGTTCTGGAAAAGCTCTCTTATAATAAACTAGTAGCCCTGCACACAAATCCGTGTGCCAGTAGCTCATTGCCGCCTTCCTGTAGCTTCCCCCTTTCTCCCCCCCCGCCCCCATAGCTTGCTGCCCTGCCCCCTCCTGTAGCTTTCCACTGCCCACTTGTAGCTCGCTGCCCCACCCTCCTGCTGATCCGTGATCCCGTCGTTACGCATCAAGGTGTAACGACCATTTGTATATTACATCTTTATTATATAGGATTATCCTTCCCCCCCCCCCCCCTAATACACTAGCAAAAAAAACCAAGATGGCATAGATTAAATCCTAGACCCAATATTGACTAGCTGTGTATCTTGGGAAGTTTCAAATCCTCTCAGTGTCACAGTGTTCTTTTCTATAAAAGGAGAAATACTCCTATAGAGTTGTGATAATTAAGTAATGCATTTAAAGTACTTAGCACAGTGACTGGCATTCATTCAACCCATCGTGCGCCAGGCACTGATACAGAATGAGCATGCACTAAATGTTACTACTATTATTATTAAAGTCGCTCAATATGATTTCTTTTACTTGAGGCTAAAGAGTCCTAATTAATAAAGAAATTGTTACCAAGAAGTAGTGTCTTGAGTGAAAAACCTTTAAAACAGGTATGGAGTCAAGCAGAGAGCATAACAATGAGGACTCTCCAACCCAGGATGGGAAATTCTGGGTAGTTCACATGATGATGTAGTAAGTAGTTGGTTAAGCAATCCTGTTGTCTGCTAAGGATTGAGACTATGTGCCAACTGAGGGTGAAGTGCTTCAGGTGTAGAGCAAATATATCAGGCTATTCAATATAAGCAGCTTGGTAAGGTTCAACAAAGAGTGAGACAAGTTCCAACCTATGGATGATCAATGGAAGAGACAAAAACAGAACCGACAAACTGAAATTACAGGGGTCCCTGAACAAAAATATTAATCATGTGTACTACCTAAGTGATATGGATAATGTTGATGTTATGATTGGAATGCTCTGTGATCTGGCAATTTTAATAAAGATAACTGGGAGGAGTTAAAGGAGATAGGAGATCTGAAACATCCTCACTCCCCCAAAACCTCCCACAGGGCTCTCTGACAAAAACAGAAACGTCCCTTTGTAAAGTACAGTTGTTTTTCTCCCTTTTCTGTTGGGTTTTTATCATTGAGATATACTGTATATTGCTCATTAGCTATCCAAGCATTCCCCACATTTCCCAGATCTCTTGCAGTTAGGTGGAGTCAACTGATTAGCTCTGGCCAATGGATAGTGAGTGACCAAAGAATTTAAGAGCTAGTGAATGACCCTCCAACCATCTCTACCTGTTGAAGTAACCTAGAAACTGCATGTTGAGATGGCAGTATCACAAGGCCAAGTAGCCTGAAGTTCCAAATCATTACAGCATTTACAGTCAATTCTCATTATTTGTGAGTTCTGTGAATTCGCCTACTCACTAAAATTTGTGATATAAAAATCAATACTTGTGTAATTTTCACAATTATTCACAGACATGTGCAGAGTCATGAAAATTTGAATCCCATGTGCTCATTCCCAGCTGAGGTTAAACAAGGCAGTACTCCCCCTTCTTCTCACACTGCAAATAAGAGTCCTTTTCATGGTCTATTTAGTGCCATAATTTCTGCATTTTTGTACTATTTGTTGGTGATTTCACTGTTCAAAATGGCCCCCACGTTTAGTGCTAGAGTGCTTTCTAGTGCTCATAAGCACAGGAAGGCTGGGATGAGCCTTTGGGAGAAAATACATGTGTCGATAAGCTTCATTTAGGCATGAATTATGGTGCTGCTGACAAAGAGGTCAATGCTAATGAATCAACAACATATATTAAATAAAGTGTCTTTTTAAAATGTATTTTTATTGATTTCAGAGAGGAAGGAAGAGGGAGAGATAGAAACATCAATGATGAGAGAGTATCATTGATCAGCTGCCTCCTACACGCTCCCTACTGGGGATAGAGCCTGCAACCCAAGTATGTGCCCTTGACCGGAATTGAACCTGGGACCTTCCAGTCCGCAGTCCAATGCTCTATCCACTGAGCCAAACCAGCTAGGGCTAAAGTGTCTTTAAACAGAAACACCTTGTTTTAAACATAAAACAAGGCTATGTATCCGTTGGTTGGTGAAAATGTGACCAGAGGCCCACAGGAACCTAACCCTGTATTACCCCTAAGAGCAATAGTTCAGCATTGTAACTTGTTAATTCAGTGTTTGCAGCTACTTATAGAACATAACTACTGAGAATAACAAGAATCAACAAAAGTTGCCTTGAAGAGTTGTCCAACCAGTATTGGAATCTTCATGAGTGAGAAATAAACCTTTCTTATGTTAAACCACCCAGGTGTTAGGGTTAATTTGTTTTTGAAGTATAGCCTTTGATCCTCCTAATTAAAATGCTTTAAAATTATGTTTGCATTTTGATATTAGACCTCTGAATTCTAGGTTCCTATTATATCATTTATTAGCTCTATAATCAGGAGAAGTTTCTATAATTTACTCATTTATATAATATTACCCATCCATCCAGTTGTTTATTCCCTGGTATTATAAAGTGCCTCTGATGCATCAGGCATGTTTAGATCCACTAAATGTTACTACTACTATGATTGAACTAGCTCAAGATGAATTATTTTTGTAAATAAGAGACTCTCAATCAATACAAAAATTGGCACAAGAAGCTGTGTCTTCTATGAAAGGCCTTCAGAAAAAATATGGGACTACTAGATAAGCAGAGAGGGGATGATTGAGGACTCTCCCAACTCAGGGAAAGTACTTGTCAGTCCTCAAATGGATTAGAAGAGGAAGAGCAGGTTTAAAGGAACAGTAATGAGTTCAGTTTGGGTCATATCCTATATAACAAAGAGCTGGTATGCAAATGGTTCTCATGCCCTCACACTGTAATGCCATAACGGCTCAGACACTCAACACTGGGGAGAGAGGAATGGGGACCAGCCAGGCTGTGGCCCGGGAGAGGGACAAGCCTCCTGCCCCGTGGTCCTGGGTGCCAGCGACTGCAGCTGCAGCCTGGGCAAAGCCGCCCGCCCACAATCCCCTGCAGCTTCGGCCAGCCCAGGCGAAGCCAGCCCAGGTCCTGGGTGCCTGCAGCCAGCCAAAGGGAGGGAAGCCCGGGTCCCGGGTGCCTGTGACCGGCCAGAGGAGGGAATCCTGGGTCCCGGGTGTGGGGCAAGGCAAAGGCGGTTAGAGGTGATCAGGTCAACAGGGGAGCAGTTAGGGGCGATCAGGCAGGCAGGCAGAGGGGTTAGGGGCAATCAGGCAGGCAGGCAGGCAAGCAGTTAGAAGCCAGCAGTCCCGGATTGTGAGAGGCAGTCGGACATCCCCCAAGGGGTCCTGGATTGGAGAGGGTGCAAACCAGGCTGAGGGATCACACTCCCCGCCCCCCCGGGCCCCCCCCCCCCCCGTGCACGAATTTCATGCACCAGGCCTCTAGTTACAAATAAAGTTCCTAAGGACAGACAACTGCATATTTTCCCCTGGAGTTTCTATGAGAGAACTGGCCTAAAAATGGAATTGGAAGGCATTAGTGTACAAAACCATAGCAATCCTATCTAATAAAGAGGGAATATGCAAATTGACCATCACACCGGCACAAAGATGGCAGTGCCCACAGCAGAGGTGGGGTTTCCGTAACACAAGATGGCTGCACCCACAGCAGAGGCCGAGTTCCCATAACAAGTGTTAACAAGCAATCAGCAGGGACCTGAGGCTGCGTGGTGCTGGGCCAGAGCAGGGGACCTGAGGCTGCGTCCCCTGCGCCGGCACCAGGTCGGGGGACCTCAGGCCACACTCTCCGCTGGGCAGGGCTTGACAGGGGACCTCAGGCTGCTCCTCCCGCCCTGGCGCTGGGGGACCTGAAGCTGCACACCCCCGCTCGGCGCCAGGCCGGGGGATGTGAGACTGCACCCCCCGCCCAGCAGGGCTTGATGGGGGACCTGAGGCTGTTACCCTTACCCAGTGCTAGGCCAGGGGATCTGAGGCTGAAACACCCCCCAGTGGGGCTTGACAAGGGTAGGGCCGGTCGGGTCTGGATCTCGCCCAATGAGGGTGAGGTCGGCTGGGTCTGGGTCTCGCATGATTTTGAGGCACCGCAGGTGGGCAGGGACTTGACTCTGGGTCCCTCGGCATGCCCCAGACTCTGACAGGAGTAAGATTTTCATTTACATTTTACTAATTTTCTTTCATCTCTGACACTTCTATTATACAGAAAGGGCAAATAGCAATATTAAAATATTTCCTCTAATTAATCCTCTTTTAATGTGCATGAATTTTGTGCACCGGGCCACTAATTGAAACCATAAAAGTGGATGAAACTAGTTAGAGTTTGTAGAGCATGAAGCAAAATAATGGCTGAGGACACACATTTAACATTTGGGAATAAGATGGCTAGCAAAAAGGTGGAAGGGAAGCAATGCAATGGAACACTTGAAGACAGTGATGTCATGAAACCAAAGAAGAACATTTCAATGAAAGTGTAATGGTCAAAATGAGCTGTGGTGGTTTTGAACTTAGCTAAACTGGAACAAATTTCCCAGAATTCCTTTCCCTGTTTAGTTTCATGTTATGATTCATCAACAAGAGAAACGAATTTATGAGATTTGAGAGGAGGAAGTAAAGCAGCAAAGACCTCTAGTTAGAGGTGTTGAGGGGTAGACACAGACATGGAGGGGAGGAGGTCCAGTTTGTCCTCACTGAAAGAGGATGAAAAATAGGCACATAGGTCGGTCAGATAAGTGTTCTTATTTGGTCCTATAAAGGCTTTTGTAAGATCATAGCTACTCAGAGGAATCTAGCTAGTCCTCAATACTGAAATGTAAGTATCATCTTACACTAGACTGAACTATACGCTCTCAAGCAGAGACTACACCCTATTGTACCCCAAGTGCCTAACACAGTTACTGGCACACAGTATTAAACAAAGGATTTGCTAAATAAATTAATTCTAGCCCTGGCCAGGTAGCTCAATTCATTAGTGTCATCCCAATATGCCAAGGTTTTAGGTTTGATCCCCAGTTGGGGCACTAATAAATGTATAAATAAGTGGAACAACAAATTGATGGTCTCTCTCTCTCTCTCTCTCTCTCTCTCTCTCTCTCTCTCTCTCTCCATCCCTCCCTCCCTCTCAAATCAATAAAAAAATAAAATTAAAAACTAAAATTAATTCTACTACACACATTCCTGGCCCATATTATAAGGAATAAGAACTGTTCAAAGGTGATGAACTTCCTGCTTCTACTCAAAGATTTTATTTTATTTTAATTTTTAAGACGTTTTTTCTTATTTTTTAAAATATATTTTTTATTGTTGATAATATTACAGGTATCTCCCATTTTCTCCCCTCTTCCCCCCCCCCCTCATCCCAGCCTCTACCCACTCCCCGGGTCTTTACCACCCTATTGCCCATGTCTATAGGCTATGCATTTCCTATATAATAAAAGGCCAATATGCAAATCAACCAAATGGCGGAACAACCGG
>NW_005871157.1:3303863-3310609 GCF_000147115.1 Myotis lucifugus
AGGTGTCCGTGGCAGTACTAAGGATGTCTGACTGACAGCTTAGGCCTGCTCCCCACTGTCAGTCAGACATCCCCCCCAGGGCTTCCAGACTGTAAGAGGACACAGGGTGGGCTAAGGGATCCCCCCACCAAAGTGCATGAATTTCGTGCAGCAGGCCTCTAGTAAGTATATAAGTTCTTTGATTTATCTCCTGTTCCTCCAACCCCACATCAAAGTATGTCAATCTGCTCCATGCCTCCCTGCTTTGGGTCTTGCTCTTTTTTAATGTTCACTTCAGAGAAGGGACATTTCTTTTTGGTTTTTATTAATATATTTTATTGATTTTTCACAGAGAGGAAGGGAGAGGGATAAAGAGTCGGAAACATCGATCAGCTGCCTCCTGCACACCCCCCACTGGGGATGTGCTCACAACCAAGGTACATGCCCTTAGCCGGAATCGAACCCGGGACCCTCCAGTCCACAGGCTGACGCTCCATCCACTGAGCCAAACTGGCCAGGGCAGAAGGGACAGTTCTTTACAAAAGAATTTCAATTAATAAATGAGGGAGGTATGAAAGAAATAGAACACCACAGTAGTCATTACTACAAACAAGATCCACCAATGAATGCTAAAATTAGTGGAGGAAATTGTAAGGAGAAACAAGATATTTGCATAACCTCACAGTGTCTCCTCCCAAATATATATTAATTATAAAGGGAAAAATAGTTAACTTCACAGTGGAAAACCTGGTTGACATCACCTTAACTAAGGGATCAAGGTTAACACCACTAGTTATAAGATGTATCACTAGTATATACCACCTGATAGGATATGCTGAGCGTGCACTTCACCTTATGGTATTATTCTAAAAATTCATTGTCGCAATATAATCATAAGAAAACATCAGATGATTGAGAGACATTCTATAAAATACTTGACCAGAACTCTTTAAACATGTCAAAATTATAAAAGATAAGGAAAGACTAAGGCAAGTGTTACAACCAGGGGGGGCAATGGAGAAATAACAACTAAATGCAATGTTGTATCCTGTACTAAGTCCTAGAACAGAAACGGACATGAGTGGAAAAACAAGTGAAATCCTAATAATGTATTCATATGTATCCAAAGTCTGTACTTTCATTAATGCAGGAGAATCAAAGGCTATACTTCCCCTCACTCTAAAAAAAATTAAAACTTTCATATTAAAGAACAGTGATAATGTACGGATACATTATAATAAAGAAAAAATTAACATAGACTCGTAACCATTAATCTATGTTGAGTGTTAAAAAATAAAAGTTAAAGTTATAATGGTAGAAGCTATAGTTGTAAAATTTCTCTTTTCTTTCCTTCTTGCATTGTTTTTATATACTTTATGCTATAATAAAACAAATATTAATATGTTGTGTATCCAAGTAGAAACACATTGGTTTAAGTTCCAGGATGGTATTTGAGGTTGTAATAATTGGAGATCAAAGGAGGAAACTATGTTCCAAGCTTAATACAAATCTTATGTGAAAAATTTAAATTTAGTTATATCACAATAATATCTAAATCCTGACTTCAGCCCTAGCTGATTTGGCTCAGTGGATAGAGCATCAGCCTGTGGACTGAAAGGTCCCAGGTTCGATTCTGGTCAAGGGCATATGCCCAGGTGGTGGGCTCGATCCCCAGCAGGGGACGTGCAGGAGGCAGCTGATCAATGATCCTCTCTCATCATTGATGTTTCTATCTCTCCCTCTCCCTTCCTGTCTGAAATAAATAAAAATATGTTTAAATAAATAAATAAATCCTGGCTTCACTTCCAAAATGCTCCAAGGAACCCTCAGAGTTACCTGGCATAGAGCTGAATCCCTCTTTAAGAATAGTAGTGAGAACCATAGCAAAGAAACTGTCAGGACAAGGATAAAACAGAAGCTAGAGGAGCAATGAATTCATTGCCAGTGGGGCTTGATCCTTAGACTTCAGAATATTTATATTTATATTTATATTTATATTTATATTTAGTCAGAAAGGTCTTTTCTTTTTGAGAAGCTGCTTTCACTTGGCCCTGAGCTGCTGAAAAGATACATAATTTTGGCAAAAAAAAAAAAAAAGATAAATAATTGTGGGGGGAAATGGGAGGAAGTAAAATCAGTCTTCATGGAAATTATCAATTTACTAGAAGCCCAATGCATGAAATCCATGCAAGAGTAGGCCTTGCTGCCCTAACCAGTTTGGCTCAGTGGATAGAGCATCAGCCTGCGGACTCAAGGGTCCCAGGTTCAATTCCAGTCAAGGGCATGTACCTTGGTTGCTGGCACATCCCCAGTAGGGGGCGTGCAAAAGGCAGCTGATCAATGTTTCTCTCTCATCGATGTTTCTAACTCTCTATCCCTCTCCCTTCCTCTCTGTAAAAAATCAATAAAATATATTTTTTTAAAAAGGTTTTATTTCCCATATTAAAAAAAAAAGAGTAGGCCTTGCTTCCCCCGACTGCCAGCACCGGCTTCTTCCCTCTGACACCTGGGACTACCCAGGCTTCCTTCATAGCCCCAGCTTTGTCCGGAAGGTCATCCAGAAGGACATCTGGAAGGACATCCAGTCTAATTAGCATATTATGCTTTAATTATTATAAATTATTTGGTGATCTTATGAGGAACTAGTTAGGGTGGCAGGGATATCTGTCTTGTTTGTTCATTGATGTATCCAAAGGCTTAAAACAGTGTCTGGAACATAGGAACTCAGAAAATATAGGGTGTCCAAAAAATGTATACACACTTTAACAGCTGATAGCTGTTAACTGAAAATGAAATGTATTTTAATAAACACTGCCTTTATAATTATATTCAAAGTATGTATACATTTTTGGGGACACACTACATTTGTTGAATAAACTTCCATTTGAGTAGCATTGAAACCAGATCATTTTAATTAAGGAAGGGGTTAAAGAATGAGGCAGCCAGCTCTGGCTGGTGTTGCTTAGTGATTAGAGCATTGGCCCTCATACTGAAGGGTGGTGGGTTCCATTCCCAATCAAGGGTTGCAGGTGTGGAATGTAACCAGTTAATCTGTCTCATATATATAATCTTTCTCTCTCTGCCCCCTCTCTCCCTCTCTTCCACTCTCTCTGTAAAAGCAATGGAAAAAACATCCTCATGTGAGGATTTAAAAAAAAAGAAGAAGAATGAGGCAGCCTGCATAGGCCGTTCATTTGAGAAGGTCAGCTACAGAAAAGTCAGGAGGGGATCAATCATCAAATACCTATAAAGCGGTTTGAAACTTTAATATGCATATGTACCAATTCAATAGGCCCTGAGGATAGGACCTGAGATTCTGCCATTTAATAAATTACCAGATGAAGCCAATTCTGCTGGTTCTCAAACCACACTACTCAAAGCTACTCAAAGACTTGCGGATAAAATATGTAAGCTTTATTAAATACAGTGGGGCCTTGACTTATGAGTGTCCCGACTAACGAGTTTTTTGAGATACCAGCTGTCTCTCTGCCGATTTTTTGCATTGAGTTGACAGAGTAATTTGAGTTAACGAGCTCCTTAACGAGCTCGGTCTCAGAACGAATTAAACTCCTAAGTCAAGGCCCCACTGTAACTAATGTCCTGGTGCACAGATTCGTGCAAAGTGAAAGGAAATTAATTAGAAGAAATATTTTAATATTGCTATTCGAATCTTGCTAATGAAAAGAAAATAGGATTCTACTGAGTCTCCTATCTACCTACTCCAGGACTTCTGTGAGGATCAAATGCGATGAGGCACAGGAAAACGCTTCACAAACATTTGATTAAACTGTAAAATGTTTGCACATGGCTATAAAGCAAGTCAGGTTCCTGGGCTGAACAAACTCCATGGAGGCTAGTCGCTAGGAAGAGGAAGTCGAGCATTGCTACATGATGTCATTACCTGGCGCCCACAGCCACTGTTTCTGGGTTGGGCTGGGCTGTGGGCCAAATTTCGCGCCATGGGGTCTTGGCAGCATTGGCTGCAGTTTGGTGGGGTGTTGCTCCAGGGATGAGACTGGTTGAGACGGGCTGGACACACCCTGGAGCCAACCTCCTGAGGTCCCTTCCCTACCGGCCACACCTGGGGTGGTGCTGGGGCTCGAAGGGCGTCTACAGAGTGAGCGGGATCCCTTCAGCAGGTGGGGTCCCTCAGTCTGGCCTGTGGGGATCGGGCTGAAACAGGCAGTCTGACATCCCCCAAGGGTCCCAGAGTGGGAGAGGGCACTCTTCGAAGTTGCTGTGGCTCAGCAGCTCCTGTGTTGAGCATCTGCCCTCTGGTGGTCAGTGTGCATCATACCTACTGGCCAGTCGGCCAGTTGGCCAGTAGGCCAGTAGCTTAGCCTTTTATATATGATTGTATTTCTGACTGCCAAACCAGATCTTATTTGGACCATTCCTTTCCTTGGATTTCTAGCTTGGGGCCCTGGCTGGGTAGCTCAGTTGGTAAGAGCATTGTCCTGATATGCCAATGTTGCAGGTTTGATCCTCAATCGGGGCACATACAAGAAGTATGCATATTTATGCAAAGAATGCATAAATAAATGGAACAACAAATCAATATTTCTAAAACTAATAAATTAAAAAAATGTAAGATATTCCATCTTGCCTCTAGTGACATTACTCTAGAATGATTATCCTTCTGTCTCTTCAGCTCTTCCCTCTCAGGCTTCTTTGCTGGCTCCTCTTCCTCCTCCTTTCCCTTAAATGTCCCTGTTTCCCAGGTGTCCGTCTCCAGCCTTCTTTTCTTATATTTGTACTTCGTGGAAATCCTTTGTTATCTGTAATTCTGGTTGACTTCTTTGGGATTTCTAGGTATACAATTATGTCTAAAAAGAGTAGTTTTACTAGTTCTTCTTTGCAAATATTTATGCCATATTTCTTTTTTAAAAAAAAATATATTTTATTGATTTTTTTACAGAGAAGATAGGAGAGGGATAGAGAGCCAGAAACATCAATGAGAGAGAAACACCAATCAACTGCCCCCCGCACACCCCCCATTGGGGACGTGCCCGCAACCAAGGCATATGTCCCTGACCGGAATCGAACCTGGGATTCCCCCAGTCCGCAGGCCGACGCTCTATCCACTGAGCCAAACCAGTCAGGGCTATGCCATATTTCTTATGACAAAATATTTAATACACACCTGGCTTGTGTTAGTGGTTAGAGTTTTAGCCTGCACACCAAAAGGTCATGGGTTCAATTCCTGGTCAAGGGCACATACATGGGTTGCAGGTTTGATCCCATCCCGGTTGGGGCACATGAGGGAGGCAACCAATCGATGTGTCTCTGTCATATCAATGTTGCTCTCTCTCTCCTCCACCTCCCTCCTTTCCACTCTCTCTAAAAAAGGTAGGGGGGCTGAAGTGGGAGGTAAGAGATCAACCGAAGGACTTATATGCATGCATATAAGCATAACCAATGGACATAAGACACTGGGGGGTAGGGGAGGCCAGGGGATTGTCAAGGGCAGGGGAAAAAAGGAGACATATGTAATACCCTTTGTAATACTTAAAGCAATAAAAAAACAACAACAACAATAAAAACACACACACACACACACACAGGCAATGGAGCCCAACCAGCATGGCTCAGCAGTTGAGCGTTGACCTGTGAACCAGTTCAATTCCTAATAGGGGCATGTCCCTGGGTTGGGGGCAGGCTTGATCCCCAGTTTGGGGTGTGTACAGGAGGCAGCCAATCAATGATTCTCTCTTATCATTGATGTTTCTGTCTCTCTCTCCCTTTCTTTCTGAAATCAATAAAAATATCTTTAAAAGGATGTTTAATACAAAATTATATATTGACATTTATTTTAAAAACATTTTTGTTTCTCATTTTATGGTGAATGACTACAACGCTTTTCCTTGAAACATAATATTGGTTCTTGGTTTTAGATAATCTTTACTTACTTCGTTTTTTTTTTAATGGAGGCAAAATTTGTGGAGAGAAGCCCGTCCTGGAAAAGGTGCAGCTGGGGATGCAGGAGCGGGCCAGTGTCCAGAGCTTCCTGTCCATGTCACAGTCGGGTGTTAAGTTGATCAGTCCATGTGTGGAGGCCCACATGGCCATGAGCCACACGGGTGCAGGGAAGCATGTCTCCTGCCATCAACCCCAGAATCTAGTGTGCCTGGGGCTGGGGTGGAGGGCTACTTACTTAATTTTTAAAAACTGATATATAATTCACATAACATAAAATTCACCATTTTAAAGTGTACAATTCAGTGTTTTTTATGTATGTATGAGTTAAGCACTCAAAAAGTGACAGAGTTTCAATAATAAACACTTCTAAAGACTTGAGTCATCCAACAATGGAATGGGATCCCCTGTAACTAGAAACATTAAGCATCAGCTGGATAATTCCCTTTTTAATGATGTTCTAAAACATGTTCCTGTTCTGATGGAGCTAAACTCTGAGGTCCCTTCTAACTCTAAAAACCTATGGGAAGTTTACTGATTTGAACACTCCTACTGTTAGGTCTGATCAAACAATGGAATTGATATCCCCTCCCCTGGGAAACTGACGTTTAGATCATTTTGCAACCAACGTTCTCTTTCACTTAGACCAGTGGTTGGCAAACTGCGGCTCGTGAGCCACATGCGACTCTTTGGCCCCTTGAGTGTGGCTCTTCCACAAAATATCGGCTTCTGCGCATGGGCCACGAAGTTTCAATCGCACTGTACGTGCGTGACCAGTATTTTGTGGGAGAGCCACACTCAAGGGCCAAAGAGCCGCATGTGGCTCGAGAGCACAGTTTGCCGACCATGGG
>NW_005871157.1:3310709-3328912 GCF_000147115.1 Myotis lucifugus
TTTCCCGACCAATTGGTACTCATTCCCATTTACTAAGAACCAAGTAACTTTTCCCCTTCCCAACTTGCACCAGGACCTTGAACCATCCAGGGCCATATCCCTTCTACTGCCCGCCCCCTCCCGCAC
Source organism: Myotis lucifugus (assembly GCF_000147115.1). Taxonomy (NCBI): domain Eukaryota; kingdom Metazoa; phylum Chordata; class Mammalia; order Chiroptera; family Vespertilionidae; genus Myotis; species Myotis lucifugus. The sequence goes on from NW_005871157.1 coordinate 3,310,836, forward strand.
AAAGCACTCCTAAAGTCCTTTAAAATCTCTGACTCCCCATCCCTGGGTGCTGGTGCCATTTTGGGACTCAACCCATCTGGTTTCCAGATGACCTAATAAATTTATAATTATTTACCACTTTTGGCCTAGAGTGTTCCCCCTTTGGTGACCCTAACACTACAAAGTGGAATCACTGTGCTAAGCAATGGCAAGGAAATGGAATAAAGGACTCTCCTTTGGCCCCAGAAACAGGTGAAAACAATATCTGATTGAAGTTAACTGTACAGGGTAGAAGCGATGTTCCTAGAGTAGGCAATGGAAACAGTAGTTCTCGATTAGTGACACTAATAGCTCCTGGAATCTCCTGTGCCCAACAGGAAAGAGACAGTGAAATTAGGACTCTATCAGCAAGCAGAGTTTGCAGGAAGGGTGGGAACCACAGTTATAAAACCAAGGAAAGAGTCAACCTGAGCAGCTATGGGAAGGGTAGAAAGCCAAGGACCATAGGTCCCACTGGCATGTAAACTAACTTTTTCACCTTATCTTATGCCTTTCAATATCCCCTAGGTCTCAGAGATAGGCCACTAAGCAATTATCAGCAGTATTTATTAAACATTTATACTTTGAATTCTCCATTTCAAACTATTCCCTTCAATATCTGTTGCCAAAGATATCGAAGCCATCCATCATTGGCTTCACTTGTCTTCAAGGTTCATCAGTGCCTGCACTGTAAAGAAACAAACTGTGAGACTGGAGAGCAGGGAATATTCAGAACATACAAATGTTTGAAGTCTCTGCTTTTCTGGGTTCTCACACAAATTTTTACTAATGTTTACTTTTAATTAAGCCATGTGTTGCTTGTCAACTATAATTGAAAAAAATTAAGCCATATACACCTGTACTCTTTGCCATACATGCATTAATGAGGATTAAAGAAGCTGCCTTACTATCTTATCTCTTTCATCCTGTTCTCTTCAGAGAACAAGTGAGAAGGCAAGGCTGAGGACAACTGGAAAGAGCAAAATTAACCTTTTAAAGTACATGAATGTCTATTTTGACATCCTGTTCTAAATTCCACATTCCAAAGCTATAAATTTCTTTTAATGCCTCCCTGTGCCCACCACAAACACACATTCTGTTATTTTCACATTGAGTTGATTTCAATTAGGTATGAGGAAGATAACATTAATCCATATTAAGTTGTAAAAAAGGGCTCCTAACTCGGTGTTTACTTCTAGAGGGAAAATTTATTAATCCAAATTAATCTTCAAATGGTGAAATTTCAAGTGAGAAACTTAAGGAAAATAACTCTACTATCTAAATCACATACTTCTCTCTGCCTCAGCTGACACTAGAAGGCACTGAAAGGAAGAGAAGTCTATAATTCATAAACCTCTCTGAGAATTTGAGAGTAGTGGGCATTTGTGGGATTTCTGCTCACTATCTAATCCCTACAGCTATCAGTCATTATATATGCAACCTCAAAAACTTGAGCCTAAGGCCCTACTGCTCAGGTCTAAAATGTGCCTTCAAAGAGAAGAAATGTACAAAAAGGGAGGGTCACCAAAAATGAGTAAGAGCCCACCTTGTCTTAATTCCCAACAATTAGAACACTCTCCTCTTAGGAAATAAGCTATCAGACATGAAAGGGTTTAGGTGTCCCCTACTAAAGAAACAAAATGGCCAGGTTCTCTCTAGAAGAAATCGGAACATATGTCCAGAGTGTAACATGTCAAACCAAGGATTTACCTTTTTTCGGTATGAGGTGGAAATTCAGAAGCTGAGATATCAAAATAGTGGACACCCACTTGCTTATCCTCAGTTATATATGCTACTCCAATTGTACTTAACTCCTGGTCCCTATGACTGCCCCAATTCCATACCTGCAAACTCTTGCAACTGCTTACGCTCCTCTAGGTTATACTGAAGCTTTTCTAGCAACTCAAAATACCGGAAGAGTGAATCTCTAGGCCAAACAACGCACTCATCCTGATCCGTGTCCATCAGCCCAGGCAGATTCTGGTGCACATGGGTCTCCCAGTCCAATTCACCTTAAGAAGATGGAGGAATTCTTCTTAAAAACAAATAGACTTGTGGAAGTTGGAAAAGAACTGGTAAATCCTATGGTGTGCGGGGGAGAAAGAAGGGAGGAAAGAGGTAACAGGAAGCAGAGAGGAAGGTAAAGGGTACATTACTAAGAAACCACTTTTTACAATAAGCAAAGACAGCTACAGCCACACTTATCCAAAGTGAAGCAGAAGTACAGGGAAAATGAAGCACACAAAGAGTAAAATCAGACTGGTAGAGAAAACTGGGAAGTAGATATAGTGGGAGAGCTCTTATTAAGATTGGGATGTCTCCTAGAGAAGTCTGAATTCAATTGGAAGAAACCCCCTGCTGGGTATGGGAGGCTAGGGGAAGCTGAAGGGGAGAAGAAAAAAAAAGGAGACATATATAATACTCTTTGTAATACTTTAAGCAATAAAACAATTTTAAAAAATAGTAAAAAAATAAAGAAAAAAGAAAAGAAAATTATACTGAAAAAAAAAAGAAACCCCCTGCTTACCAATAGAGTCAAATTTTCTGGATTCAGAAGAGGAAAGGAGGGAAGATGAGGAGGAGGAGGAGGAGGAAGAGGAGGACTTTTCTTTTTTTGACCCAAATGCTCTTGAATCTTCTTCAGAGTAACTTCTTTCAGGCTCTTCTTTAGAACCTTCTTCTGATAAGTCCAAAGATTCCGTTTGTCGACTGGTCTTTCTATAAGTAAATGAAGAAATTTTATTCCCTGAAATACATTTATGAGATATAGTTAGCTCTTTCATTATTCTGGTGCTGCCCCTAGCTCTCTCTCTCTTTTTTCTTTCTTTCTTTTTAAAAAAATGTATTTTAATGATTTTTTTTACAGAGAGGAAGGGAGAGGGATAGAGAGTTAGAAACATTGATCAGCTGCCTCCTGCACACCTCCTACTGGGGATGTGCCTGCAACCAAGGTACATGCCCTTGTCCAGAATCAAACCTGGGACCTTTCAGTCCGCAGACCAATGCTCTATCCACTGAGCCAAACTGGTTAGGGCCCCTGGCCATCTCTTAACACTGAGATGTGTTAAGGCTATGAGGGCCAAACTGCTCATTGCATATACAAATTATTGTATAACAAGCCCCAAATCTGAGCTTCAGCACTTCCAACCTCAAATATCCCATGTGCTATATCTGTATTTAGTACCCCTCACCACATAGCTTCTGTGCTCAATTTTACTCAGGCTTCCACATTCCACATACAACCTGATTTTGCCAAGTTCCCCATTCCATAGCCCTATGCCTATAACACCTCAACTATAGCCTTTGCCCCCATGATTCTATCTCTTAATGGTAGAGGGCTCCTGGGCTCAGCTCTTGGTCTTTTATCTTCTCCATCTATCATCACTCCTTTGGTGATCTCATCTGAGTTTAAATGACTACTAAATGCAAATTTAAACCTCTCTTCCAGACCTCATTCCTCAATCCAGTCTATTATATGCAACCTTGACTCACATATCATCACTTGAATGTCTAATAGACATCTCAAATTTAACCAAAACTGAACTCTTATCCATCATATCTCTTCCACCAATAGCCTTCCCCATCTCAGCTAATTCATCCTACCAGTTGCTCAGGCCAAAACTTTGGAGTCATCCTGAACTCTTCTCTTCTATACCACATCCAATCCATCATGAAGTTCTGTTGACTCTAACTTCAAAATACATCTTTTTTCACTGGCACCACTGGTACCACTCTGGTCTGAGTCATTATCACCCCTTGCTTAGAGAGCAGTATCGCCTCCTAACTTATTTCTCTGTTCCTTCCCTCATTCTTCTACAGTCTATCAACATAGAAACCAGGGTGACCCTTCTTAAATGTAAGTCATTGCATGTCACTGCTCTGCTCTGTTCCCCATTTCACTCAGAGTCAAAGTCTAAATCCCTGCAGTGGCCTCCACAACCTTACAGAACAGGTCCTCATTATCTCCTATCGCTCTTCCCCTGCTCACTTTGCTGCAGTCACAACGGCTTCTTTGCTCTTTCTGAAACACATCAGGCATGGACCTTTGTACTAGCTGTTCCCTCTTCCTGGAACACTCTTCCATAGATATACACATAGCAACCCCCTCACCTAATCCAAGTGTTTGCTCAAATGTTACCTTTTCAGTGCAGCCATACCAACTACCTTATTTAAGATTACAATGGATCTGCAACCCCCACCCTGTACTCCAATCCCCCTTAACCTGTCCTATTTTTTATGCTTATTATATTTTAACATATTAATATACTTACTTGATATATTTATTATTTATTGTCTCTTTCCCCTACCTTAGTATGTAAGCTATATGAGAGCAGGAATTATTGTCTTTTTTTTTTAATCCTCACCTGAGGATATTTTTTCCATTGATTTTTTTAGAGAGAGTAAAAGGGAGAGGAAGAGAGAGAAACATCTATGTGAGCAAGACACATTGACTGGTTGCCTCCCACATGTGCCCCAACTGGGCCGGGTGATAGAGCCTGCAACCAAAGTACGTGCCCTTGACCAGAATCGAACCCTGGACGCTTCAGTCTGAGGGCCAGCACTTTATCCACTGAGCCAAACTGACTCCCTCTGGAAGTCCTAGGGGAGAAGGTTCCTTGCTTCTTCTAGCTCTGGCAGTTAGTTGCCTAGCATTCATTGGCTTCTATTGACTTGTGGTTGCATCACTCCAATCTCTATATCTGTCTTCACAATCTCCTCTCATTCTCTATGTCAGTGGTTCTCAACCTTCCTAATGCCGAGACCCTTTAATACAGTTCCTCATGTTTTGGTGACCCCCAATTTCATTGTTACAAATTGAACATAATTAAAGCATAGTGATTAATCACAAAGACAATATGTAATTATATATGTGTTTTCCTATGGTCTTAGGCAACCTCTGTGAAAGGGTCGTTCAACCCCCAAAGGGGTCTCGACCCACAGGTTGAGAACCGCTGCTCAATGTCCATGTCTCCTCCTCTTCTGTATCTGATAAGGACCCTTATCACTGGATTTAGCATCTACCTGGGTAATCCAGAATAATCACATCTCAAGATCCTTAACTTAATTACATCTGCAAAGACCCTTTTCCCTAATAAGGTCATGTTCCCAGATTCTGGGGGTTAGGACATGGGCGTATCTTTTTGGCTACCATTCAACCCACTATGATCAATAGTTACTAAATGAATGAATGCCCTCTCAAAGCCAATTTTCATCTCTGGTTTTCTACCCTCTCCTCCTTCATGTGTGTCTATCCCAGTTCATGTACACACTCCTAACCTGACTTCCACTTTGCTCACGCTTGACCTCAGTCCATCAGGGGACAGGTTTTGTCTCCTGCAAAGCAAAAAACACAGAAGAGTGAAGAGAGTTATACTGAAGCAGGAATTTAATAAAGAAAATAATTCATATCATAAAATAAAGAAAACTAAGTGAAGAGAACAAATTGTGGTAAAGGGGTGAAAAAGAGTAGGGACATCCCCAACAGGAGATAAAGAATCAAGCAACAGTCTAGAGCTGGGGCATTGTAACCCTTGGGCAAATCTCCTGTCACAAGGGAAAGATGGAGTCAAGGCCCAGGGAATGAGATCAGGAAACCTTTGAGAACTAAATTTGGGTTTGAAAATGGAGAGGCAGACCTCTGGATAATCTGCCGCTTGAATATGCTGGCTTTGTGATGAACTTCCATATGTGTCATCTCTTCACTCAGCTCATTCCTGATGGTCTGAAAGTTAGTAACTGACCCAAAGGGCCATTAGGAGTTGAGAATGTGACAAGACCGAGGGAGAGAACTTAGGTGGGGAGAAACCAAGTGAAATATGCATTATAGGCCCCAAGCCTTCCTGCAGTATCAGGTTCTCTCGCTCCATAATCCACCACTATTAGCTTTCACTCTAATTTCTTCCCAGCCACCCCTCCCATCAAGTTTTACCTCTTCTATGCTTACCCATCATTGCTACTATGATATTTCGAAAGATAATGGAACCAAGTAACAACGAAAGGATGACATAGATGCTGCTGAAGGTTCGGCTGACTTCAGGCACCTTCCAGATGTCCTGAAGCAGTGCATACCAATGATCCAGGGTGAAGAGAATGAACACTGTCACTAGGGAATGCAACGGGTCCCTAGAGAAAAAGGTGTGTGTACAGATAAAACAGAAATCTAAACCTCTCAGACAGTTTCCTTCTCACTTTTTTTTCTTCATTCTCATTCATTACTCTTACTAGTAAAGCAACCTAAGAGCATTTCTTTATAGTTAGCTCAGACTCTGGCTACTTTCTACTGTGCTCAATTTTTTTTAGCTAATCATTCTTCAGTTTGAGGTTGTTTTATTAGGTTTTCCTTTATCGTGAATAATTTATGAATTTCACATACTATTCCATTAGTACCTGGTATATAGTATGTACTCAATAAATAGGTACTTCCCTAGCCAGTTTGGCTCAGTGGATAGAGCGTCAGCCTGCGGACTAAAGGGTCCCATGTTCAATTCAGGTGAAGGGCATGTGTCCAGGTTGTGGGCTCAATCCCCAGTAGGGGGTGTGAAGGAAGCAGCTGATCAATGATTCTCTCTCATCACTGATGTTTCTATCTCTCTCTCCTTCTCCCTTCCTCTCTAAGAGCAATAAAATATATATTTTTTAAATAAATAAATAGGTACTGACTGAATTTGTAAAAATTGAACGGACTACCACTTATGTATCATTTTTTGGTAAGCTCATTCTCCACTGCCCTACAGACTTCACCTAACAGAAGAGCACTTACAAATTTAGCAAACATCATTCCTATTTAGTTTGTTGGTATGAACTGATAGGCAAGTAAATGTATGGATTTGTGACATAAACATATGATCCCAAATAATAAATGATAATGAATATATCACAAAAGCTCTCAGAAACCTATTTAAAATTTCCTTCTTAGTCCTCCATAAACAATTTGTTGGAAACATCAAGGCCTGAATCGGATAAATAGGACTTTCCTAACTTGTACTCTTAAAAAACTACTAAGAAAGACCTGAGAGGTGCTGACAAGATTGGATTCCAGTTCATAAATATTATCACCTCTAAATCCAAATTGATTTTCTACTAGTAATCAGTGTTCTCTAGACAAAGATCTTAAGAGGATTCTACTTTTGAATGAATATAGATGTGTGCATGTGTAATCCCTACACCTAGAGATTGGGGAAAAACTAATGAGCATGTTTGAGAGTGACATTTATTACCACAATGTGTGTAAATACTCTGCTAAGTGCTTTAATGCATTACCTCATTTACCCCTACACTCTTATTCTCATTTTTCAAAAGAGGTAATTGAGGCATAGAAACCAGGACTTAACTACTGGAATATACTGCCATTTAAAGATGGTTGATGAAGGTGCATATGAATTTGCAAAATCTACAGCAAATCTGGTAGCTGCCCTGTCCTCAAAATCAGAGTGAATACCACTAACTATTCCTTTACTTTCTCTTTGCCTCTCCTTACTGTGTTCTATTCCAATTTTTTTCAATAGACTATACTTTCTATATTACTATACTTTAGACTAGCTTCCTGGTTTCATGCCCAAATTCTCTCCCCCTACCCAGGATTCTCCCAGTCCTGCCTACGAGAAGAAGTCTTGGTACACCAGGTCCTGGCGAGTTGAACGGGTATAATCCTCGAAGAAGTAGACACCGGCCACAGCAAAAATGTAGAAGAAGATGATCAGCAGCAACAAAAGGAACGTCATGCTCTAGAAGCCACGACTTCAAGTTAGTGCTGGACCAAACAAGGCTGATTTCCACCTATAGCCCAGTCAAGCCCACCCTGTCATCCCCGCAACAAACCCTCACTTCGCCCTGAGCCCAGCCATCTTAGTCCACAGCAGCTTGACCACAGCCCTTTCTCATCCAGTAACAAATCTCAGGATCTTTCATTGCCTTCTTTGTCCCACCCAGACTTGTCTCGTGTAACCCCCATGTTTGTCCACCTTGCCCACCTGGTTTTGCTGCTACAGTCAAATCACCTTAAGGGCCCTGCCCAGGGCCAAAATAATGACTCGAACTTGAGGGATTCGTGTAAAGAGTTTGAGAGACCTTAGAACCCGGCAGATCCTCAGCAATTGGAGCCATGCAGACTGGCCTGCTACCCCTGTCAGCAACACAATCTCAGGAAGCAGGGACTGTAGGAAACACACAGATTATGAGTAAAATATACCCCAAAGCACCCACATAGTTGTTCCTTCGTTATCTGGTTGTTTTTTTCATAGTTCCTTGGGGATTATCCCTTGAATAACATTCTCTGGTGATTGTTTCCTATTTGGTCCTTCTATACTAAATTACTTAAACTCTATACTTCAATTTGCTCAGACATAAAACGGGGATAGCCCTAGCCAATTTGACTCAGTGGATAGAGCGTCAACCTGCAGATGATTCAGGTCAAGGGTACATACCTTGGTTGCAGGGCTCATGCAGGAGGCAACCAATCGATGTGTGTCTCTCACATCAATGTTTCTCTCTGTCTTTCCCTCTCTCTTCCATTTTCCCCCCAAATTAATGGAAAAGTATCCTCGGGTGAGGATTAACAAAAAAAATTAAAAATAAATAAAGAGGGGACAAAACAGTGCCTATCTCACTGGGTTGTTGTGGAGTTCAAATGAGAAAATACATGTGAACAGTGCCTGGCAACTAGTAAGTGCTCAGTAACTGGTAGACATTATTGTTGGGGTTAATGTTGGGGTTAGATTCTGCCTTGCTCCTAGTACCAACTCCTGCAATGAATGAACTTCAGTTTTAAAAGATGGGGCGGGGGGGAGGAAGTTAGGTACATTTCTATTTGTTTCTTCCTGTGATCTAACTATCTTAACTTTTCTTGTCATTTTGATTCACCTAGGCACATTCCTCAGCCCACTAAACTAATCCTCAGGATAGCTATCCTTACCAATATGGTAACAAAAAAATCAAAGACATTCCAGGCATTCTTCCAGAAGAGGGTAAAGCTGGAGAGCCACATAAGAAGGATCTCCAAGATGAAAATAAGTAAAATGAACCAAGCTACCACCTCCAGAGTCAGCTTCAGTGGCCACAGTTCGGTATTTGTGGATTCAAGCAATTCTGTGAGAATAGAGCAAAGGATGAATAAAGGTTAGAGAAGTGGGAAGCTGAATGATAAGAGAATGATCACAACTTGTTATAAACCATAGTTGTGTCCACTGCTATTACACTTTTTAGTTTCTCTAAAAACTGTGGTTGCTTCAACCTGTAAAATACAGGTGTGGACAGAATCAGATATGAAAAATAGCTGTGACTCATCTCTCCTGCTGGTATGGATATGCCTAACAGTTGCCTATTAGTCACTGCCTTCCCACTCTGGGATCACACAAATTCCTCTCTTAACTACCACCAACCCTATCTGCTGTACTGTCAACACCCTTCCCATCTTAAATTTCACAAAGAAGCAATGAGCCTTGAGAATAGATGAAAATGTAGGGCCATGATATATATTAAGTGCTTTATAAGGGATGTAGAAACAAGAAGCCAAATTCATGGGGCATATTGAGTCAGAACAATTGCTTGGTTCTTTGTGTTGTTGTTGTTGTTGTTGTTGGTGGTGGTGGTGGTGGTGGTGGTGGTGTGTGTGTGTGTGTGTGTGTGTGTGTTTTAGAGAAAGAGGTGGTGGGGAAGGAGAAAGAGAGAAGGGGAAACATTGATTTTGTTGTTCCACCCATGCATGTATTCATTGGTCAACTCTTGTAGGTGCCCTAAGCAGGGATTGAGCCTACAACCTTGTTGTAACAGGATGCTAATCTAACCAACTGAGTTACCCAGCCATGGTTATTTGTTAGCTTTTAAAACTTCCCCTTTCTTCTATAAAATTGATTTTGTTCTGCAAAGCAAATAGAATCCTTTACTTTCTTTCTAGAATCCTATTATTTGCTACCTGCTATCCCTTAACTCATTGCCTTAATCTTTCAACCTTCTTCATCTCTTTTATACATTTAGTGAATGTATATCATGCTATTAAAAAAAACACATTGAGATTAAAATAGGCTTAAAAGCTAAAAATTTAATATTTTTCCTTTTGAAACAGAATACTCTGAGAGCCTGCAAATGCACTATGACTGATATGCTTGGCAGTTGATGGAGATCAGAAGAGCATACTCAATCATCCTGAAGAACACAACTACTGTGTAGATTGTGACACACAGTTTTATATCGTTATTGCTTCTAGTAATATTTTTGGCAAATTATATCCATATTTTGTTGGAAATAAGGACTATTCATACTTGTAACGTGTTACTATCCAAGAAAATGAATCAAATCTTCTTTCTTCTCTCTCATCATTCAGAAACAAAATATGAAAATTATAAAAATAAACAACCAATATCACTGTGAAAGTTTTTTTTCTATTTCTTATGCCCTAACACATTTCCATCTACATTTTAACATATATCACATGTATCTATCATATAATACATAATGTTGTAAGCCTGAAACTAATGTTATATGTCAATTATATCTCTATTGAAAAAACAAAGCAAAAAATAGCCTGGCCAATGTGGCTAAGCAATTGAGTGTCGACCTATGAACCAGGAAGTCATAGTTCGATTCCTGGTCAGGGCACATGCCTGGGTTGTGGGCTTGATCCCCAGTGTGGGGCGTGCAGGAGACAGGTGATCAATGATTCTCTCTCATCACTGATGTTTCTCTCTCTCCCTCTCCCTTCCTCTGAAATCAATAAAAAAAATTAAAAAATATTATAGCCCTGACTAGTTTGGCTCAGTGGTTGGAGAGTCAGCCCAAGGACCAAAGGGTCATGGGTTCGATTCCCAGTAAAGGGCATGTACCTCGGTTGCTGGTTTGATCCTCAGCCCCATCGGGGGAGGAAGGCAACCAGTCAATGTGACTCTCTCTCTCTCTCTCTCTCTCTCTCTCTTCATATCCCCCTCCTTCCTCCCTTCCACTCTCTCTAAAACTCAATGGAAAAAAATATCCTTGGGTGAGGATTAAAAAAAAAAGATAGATTGATAGATGATAGATATCTAAATAAATAGATAGGTAGGTAAATGGATATTCAAATACTAAAACAAATAATTAAAAATTCAAAACTCGAATATATCAACTGCATAGCCAAGATGAATCCTTCTCCAAGTTGTTAGAGAAATAAAACTGTTTTTTAAAAAAGTAAAAATTATATAATATATAAAATAAATATATTTGATCCCAAAATCAAACTTAATGTTATTTTAAAATTCATTTGTACACAAACCATATACTTTCTTTAAAAATAGCACAAAACACTTATAAAGTGGCAAAAGTAAAAATTTGCTCACATGATTTTTTAAAAAATATATTTTATTTATTTTTTACAGAGAGGAAGGGAGAGAGATAGAGAGCTAGAAACATCGATGAGAGAGAAACATCGATCAGCCGCCTCCTGCACACCTCCCACTGGGGATGTGCCCGCAACCCAGGTACATGCCCTTGACCGGAATCGAACCCGGGACCCTTGGGTCCGCAGGCCGACGCTCTATCCACTGAGCCAAACCGGTTTTGGCTGTTCACATGATCTTTAAAATTATATGTGTTAAAAACAATATTTAATATGCTAGTCTAAAATATTATTTTTACTTCAACTTGCTTCTTTATATCACATAAAAGTAATTAAGTAATTAAAAGGCCTAAGGAAGCTCTGGCTGTTGTGGCTCTGTGGTTGAGCGTCATCCTATGCACCAAAAGGTCACAGGTTTGATTCTGGGTCAGGGCACATCCCTGAATTGTAGGCGTGATCCCCAGTAGGGATTGTACAGGAGGCAGCCAGTCAATGTTTCTCTCTCTCTACAAATCAATAAAATAAAAAAACACATGGGGGGAAATGGGAGATATTTGTAATACTATCAATGATAAAAAAATATATTTTAAAAAAAAAACCGCCTGGGGTGGGAACCGGGCAGAGGGGAACTATGGGGGGAAAAAAGAGGAACAACTGTAATAATCTGAACAATAAAGATTTAATTTTAAAAAAATAAAACACAAATCATTAAAAAAGAAAGAAAATAAACTAGAACAGAGCAGTAATTCCAACAAATAATAGCTCATAGAAAAGAAAAAGCTGATAAGAAAGTACATTGAGTATTTTATAAGATTAGCTCTGCCAAAACAAAGTCTAAAGTATGGAGAAAAATTATGTAAAACATCTCAATAATTATTTATATTAGTTACATAAAGAAATCACAACATTTTGGACCTATCAAATTAAATAAACTATATTATTAAAATAAAATAAAATAAACGTCTAAGGAGATTTTAAAGATTATATATGCATTACTGGGAAACAAAATTACAAAACAAAGAAAGACTAGAGAGCTTTGATCTAGAAAACTGATTGTTAATATTTTTTTTTCCTATCTTTAACAACATTCTTTGTGTTCTGGAAAATTGTTTTTTAAAAGCCTAAACAGGGGAGAGGAAAATGGCGACCAGCAGGAAGGTAGGGAGGGAGAGAGTGTGAGAGCGCAAGGAAGTGATAGAGGAGTGTGTGGACGTGTGTGGTGTGTGTGTATGAGCTAGGGACAGTTAGATTCTGCAGGTCTTCTAAGGGGCTGCTAAACCGGGCAGTCTTAGGCAGCAGAGTCCCGCTCCCAGCGGAGACACTCCTGGGCGGCCAGCACAGGCACAGCGACCACGCCATCTTGGGAAACAGAGCTGCTTGAGACTAGGATCCTGGCCTCAGCACCACCCAGTCTGATCTCAGACGCATACCAGGACCCTGCAGCCATTGGGGACAGAGACCTGTGACCACAGCTACAGACCTGCTGACACCAAAAGTTCAGAGATCCCCGTGGCAGATCCGTGAGTAACAGAGCCCATCCCCCCTCCCCGCAGGCTCGCGGGCAGCGCCAGAGTAACTAACTGGTAGACCCACCCCTTGCCGGGGCCTAAGCCTGGAAGTGCACGAGCACCTTGGAACTGATCCTTCGCACACTGCCGGGAGCCCTGGGCTGGGAGCAAACCAAAGGCGTGAGCACCGGGAACTGATCCTACACGCACTGCCGGCTTCGGAGCCCTGGGCTGGGAGCAAATGCGCAAACGGGAATTTGTCCGCGTAGCACAGGCCCAGGGACCCCGTTCGGGGCAGGAGGCAGCACCAAGCACCAGTGACTTGACTGTGTTTCTTATCACCTGCGCCTGAGATCCTGACTCCCTGTGCATTCATACTAAGAGCCAGTGAATCCAATTCCTGGTGCAAGGGTACACAGGGACCCTGATTCTCAAGGCGAGGTCGCGAGAAGCAACAGAGACTCTGATACTGGTCTCTTGGGGAACTCTGACTCCTGGTGCATGCTAGGGGGCTCTGGTTTTCAACACGGTGCAGGCAGGGTCCCTGATTCTAAGGCAGGGGTGGGCAAACTTTTTGACTCGAGGGCCACAATGGGTTCTTAAACTGGACCGGAGGGCTGGAACAAAAGCATGGATGGAGTGTTTGTGTGAACTAATATACATTCAAAGTAAACATCATTACATAAAAGGGTACAGTCTTTTTATTTTATTTTAGTTTTATTCATTTCAAACAGGCCGGATCCGGCCCGCGGGCCGTAGTTTGCCCACGGCTGTTCTAAGGGCACGTACGAGGCCACATTGAGCGCTGGCAACACTGACTCAGAGCGAGCCTGGTTCCACCAACAAACAACAACCACACATCTTAGTGTCAGAGCTCTTCAGTGACACTAGGGTGGTGGGAGGCTCCCACTGCACACGGCCCAGGCCCAGGCCCACGCAACCCGACGTTTGAACCATCAGGAGATAATCAGAATGAAGAGACGACACAACACCCAGAGGAAAGACAATGAGGAATCACCAAGAAAGGAAATTAATGAAGTTGAAGCATGCAACATGACAGAAAAAGAATTCAGAATAATGGTTGTACAATTCATTCACCGGATGGATGAGAAAATCAACAACCTATGCAAGAATCAGGAAGAAATGAAAAGTGATATAGCTACAATCAAAAACACCATGGAAAGTTTCAACAGCAGACTAGAAGAAGCAGAGGACCGAATTAGTGAGTTAGAAGATAAGGCAGAGAAACAAGCTCAATCTGAAAAGCAACTGGAGAAAAAAATTAAACAGGAGGAGAGCCTAAGGGAGCTTCGGGACACCATGAAACTAAGTAACATACGCATAATAGGGCTGCAAGAAAAAAAAGAAGAGCAGCAAGGATTAGAAAATCTATTTGAAGAAATAATGACAGAAAACTTCCCAGATATGGGGAAGAAAAAAGTTACACAAGTACAGAGAGTCCCAGGCAAGATGAACCCCAAAAGACCCACACCAAGACACGTCATAGTAACGATGGCAAATGTACAAGACAAAGAGAGAATCTTAAAGGCTGCAAGAGAGAAACAGAGAGTTACCTACAAAGGACCCCCCATCAGATTATCAAACGATTTCTCAACAGAAACACATCAGGCCAGAAAAGAATGGACAGAAATTTACAAAGTGATGCAAAGCAAAGGACTGAATCCAAGAATACTCTACCCAGCAAGGCTATCATTCAAAATTGAAGGGGAAATAAGAAGTTTCACAGACAAAAAAAGGATAAGGGAGTTTATCACCACCAAGCCAGCAATGCAAGAAATGCTAAAGGGACTGGTGTAAAAAGAAGAAATAAAAAGCCCAGAAAGAAAACAGCCACAAAAAAATAGAAATGGCTACAAACAAGTACCTTTCAATAATAACTTTAAACGTAAATGGACTAAGTGGCCTAATCAAAAGACATCAAGTGGCTGAATGGATAAAAAAACATGACCCATACATTTTCTGTCTACAAGAGACCCACCTCATTAGAAGGGACTCACACAGACTGAAAGTGAAGGGATAGAAAAATATCTTTCAGGCAAATGGAAATGAAAAAAAAGCTGGGGTAGCAATACTTATATCGGACAAAATAGAGCTCAAAGTGAAGGCCATAACAAGAGATAAGGAAGGCCACTTCATAATACTAAAGGGATCAATACAACAAGAGGATATAACCCTGATAAACATAGATGCACCCAATGCAGGAGCACCCACATACATAAGAAAACTCCAGGAAGATGTCTGGGGAGAGATCAACAACAATACAATCATAGTAGGGGACTTTAATACACCACTGACATCACTGGATAAATCCGCTAGACAAAAAATCAGCAAAGAAACAG
Source organism: Myotis lucifugus (assembly GCF_000147115.1). Taxonomy (NCBI): domain Eukaryota; kingdom Metazoa; phylum Chordata; class Mammalia; order Chiroptera; family Vespertilionidae; genus Myotis; species Myotis lucifugus. The sequence continues at coordinate 3,326,024 of NW_005871157.1, forward strand.
CAATCCTAAATGACTCACTAGATCAGATGGACTTAATTGACATCTTCAGAACACTTCACCCCAAAGCCACAAAATATACATTCTTCTCAAGTGCTCATGGGACATATTCAAAAATAGACCACATATTGGGTCACAAACAAAGTCTCCCCCAATTCAAGAAGATTGAAATCATACCAAGCATCTTCTCAGACCACAAAGGCATAATATTAGAAATAAACTACAATAAAAACAACTCAAAATACTCAAACACTTGGAAGCTGAATAGCATGTTATTAAATATTGATTGGGTTACCAATGAGATCAAAGAAGAAATTAAAAACATCCTGGAATCTAATGACAATGAAAACACAACAATTCAAAACCTTTGGGACACAATGAAAGCAGTCCTGAGAGGGAAGTTTATAGCTCTACAGGCCTACCTCAACAAACAAGAAAAAATGGTAGTAAATCATCTAAATCTACAGCTCAAAGAATTAGAAAGAGAGCAACAAGAAAAGCCCAGAGTGAGCAGAAGGAAGGAGATAATAAAGATTAGAGCAGAAATAAACGACATAGAGACCAAAAAAACAATACAGAAAATCAATAAAACCAAGAGCTGGTTCTTTGAAAGGATAAACAAGATTGACAAACCTCTAGCCAGGCTCACCAAGAAGCAAAGAGAGAGGACCCAAATAAACAAAATCAGAAATGATAGAGGCGAAATAACAACAGACCCCACAGAAATACAAATGATTGTTAAAAAATACTATGAACTTTACTCCAACAAACTAGACAACCTGGAGGAAATGGACATATTTCTAGAAAAATACAACATTCCAAAACTTAATCAGGAAGAATCTAAAAATCTCAACAGGCCAATAACTATGGAAGAAATTGAAGCAGTCATCAAAAAGCTTCCAGCAAACAAAAGCCCAGGACCAGACGGCTTTACAGGGGAGTTTTACCAAACATTCAAGGAAGAACTAAAACCTATCCTCCTCAGACTACTACAAAAAATTCAAGAGGAAGGAACACTTCCAAGCTCATTCTATGAAGCCAGCATCACCCTAATACCAAAACCAGGTAAAGACAACACAATGAAAGAGAATTATAGGCCAATATCCCTCATGAACATAGATGCCAAAATCCTCAACAAAATCTTAGCAAATCGGATCCAGCAGTACATCAGAAAGATCATACACCATGACCAAGTAGGATTTATCCCAGGGATGCAAGGATGGTACAATATCCGCAAATCAATAAACGTGATACATTACATAAACAAATTGAAGGAAAAAACCACATAGTCATATCAATTGATGCAGAAAAAGCATTTGACAAAATCCAACACCCATTTTTGATAAAAACTCTCAGCAAGGTGGGAATAGAAGGATCATACCTCAACATAATAAAAGCCATATATGACAAACCCACAGCCAACATCATACTCAATGGACATAAACTAACACCATTTCCCCTAAGAACAGGAACAAGACAGGGATGCCCACTCTCACCACTCCTGTTCGACATAGTCCTGGAAGTATTAGCCATTGCAATTAGAGAAGAAGAAGAAATAAAAGGCATCCAAATTGGAAAAGAAGTAAAACTGTCCTTATTTGCAGATGACATATTATACATAAAAACCCTAAAGACTCCATCAAAAAACTATTAGACTTAATAAAAGAATCCGGCAATGTAGCAGGATACAGAATTAATGCCAAGAAATCTATGGCATTTCTATACACCAATAGTGAACTTTCAGAAAGAGAGACTAAAAAAACAATCCCATTTACCATCGCACCAAAAAAATTAAGCTACCTAGGAATAAACTTAACTAAAGAGGTAAAAGACCTCTACTCAGAAAACTACAGGACGTTGAAAAAGAGATAGAGGAAGACATAAACAGATGGAAGAACATACCATGTTCTTGGGATTGGTAGAATCAACATCATGAAAATGTCCATACTGCCCAAAGCAATCTATAAATTCAACGCACTTCCCATTAAAATACCAACGGCATGTTTCACAGACCTAGAACGAACTCTCCAAAAATTCATCTGGAATAAAAAACGACCCCGAATAGCTGCAGCGATCCTGAGAAAGAACAAAGTAGGTGGGATCTCAATACCAGATATCAAGCTGTATTACAAAGCCACTGTTCTCAAAACTGCCTGGTACTGGCACAAGGACAGACATATAGATCAATGGAATAGAATAGAGAGCCCAGAAATCAGCCCCAACCAATACACTCAATTAATATTTGACAAAGGAGGCAAGAACATACAATGGAGTCAAGATAGTCTCTTCAATAAATGGTGTTGGGAAAATTGGACAGATACATGCAAGAAAATGAAACTAGACCACCAACTTACACCATACACAAAAATAAACTCAAAATGGATAAAGGACTTAAACCATAAAAATACTAGAAGAATCCAAAGGCAACAAAATCTCAGACATATGCCGAAGCAATTTCTTCACCGATACTGATCCTAGGGCATTGGAAACTAAAGAGAAAATGAACAAATGGAACTACATCAAAATAAAAAGTTTCTGCACAGCAAAAGAAACCATCAACAAAACAAAAAGAAAGCCCACTACATGGGAGAACATATTTGCCAACATTATATCTGATAAGGGCCTAATCTCCAACATTTATAGGGAACTCATACAACTTAACAAAAGGAAGATAAACAATCCAATCAAAAAATGGGCAAAGGACCTAAATAGACACCTTTCAAAAGAGGACATTCAGAAAGCCAAGAGACATATGAAAACATGCTCAAAGTCGCTAATCATCCGAGAGATGCAAATCAAAACAACAATGAGGTACCATCTCACACCTGTCAGAATGGCCATCATCAACAAATCAACAAACAACAAATGCTGGAGAGGATGTGAGAAAAAAGG
>NW_005871157.1:3329012-3332571 GCF_000147115.1 Myotis lucifugus
TGAAGGACAGTATGGAGTTTCCTCAAAAAACTAAAAAATGGAACTCCCATTTGACCCCTGTGATCCCCACTTCTAGGAATATATCCCAAGAAACCAGAAACACCAATCAGAAAGGATATATGTACCCCCTATGTTCATAGCAGCACAATTCACCATAGCTAAGATCTGGAAACAGCCTAAGTGCCCATCAGTAGATGAATGGATTAGAAAACTGTGGTACATCTACACGATGGAATACTATGCTGCTGTAAAAAAGAAGGAACTCTTACCATTTGCAACAGCATGGATGGAACTGGAGAGCATTATGCTAAGTGAAATAAGCCAGTCAATGAAGGAAAAATACCACATGATCTCACTCATTCATGGATAATAGAGTCCATTATAAACTTTTGAACAATAATAGATACAGAGGCAGAGTTGCCAGGAACAGACTGTTAAACTACAGCAGGAAGGCCGGGGAGGGTGGGGGGGACAGGAGGGGGGTGGTAAGAGATCTACCAAAGGACTTGTACGCATGCATATAAGCATAATCAATGGACATAAGACACTGGGGGGTAGGGGAGGCCAGGGGATTGTCAAGGGCGGGGGAAAAAAAGTAGACTTATGTAATACTCTTTGTAATAATTTAAGCAATAAAAAAAAAAGCCTAAACAAAGCTTTAATGTTTATCACATGAATTAATCTGTTCAAAGAAATCTGTTATTCACAAATAATTATTCCTCCTGCCTTTCTATCATGAGAATCTACACTAATAAAAGAGAAACATGCAAATTGGTGTCACTCCGCTACCCTTCCCATTGGCTAATCAGGACGATATGCAAATTAACTGCCAGTCAAGATGGCGGTTAACCGCCAACAAAGATGGCGGCTAATTTGCATACTGCAGGCAGGATGGGACAGCGCTATTTTGCCTGCCCCGCTGCCATCCGGGCCTGCTATCTGTGACCCTGATGGCGGTGACCCCTGTGCAACCCGACCCAGGCGTGACCCCAGCGATCTGCCACTGGCCAGGCCACCAACCAGCTCTCCCTCGGGAGATCACCCGGCACTGGCGGGAACTGCTGTCCATCAGCCTGCAGTCACGCGCCCAACAGGCCCTCCTGCCAGGGATGAGCAACCAGAGATCCCACAGCAGAAAAGGGCGGCCTGCAGCCAGCCCCTGTGTGCGCCTGCCCCTGGGATCTCCACGGAAATCTTGGAGCAGGATAGGGCGGCCTGCAGCCAGCCCCTGTGTGCGCCTGCCTGTGGGATCGCTGGGGCGATCACAGAGCAGGATAGGGCGGCCTGCAGCCAGCACCTGTGTGGGCCTGTCCGTGGGATCTCCGCGGAGATCACGAGCAGGATAGGGTGGCCTTCAGCCAGCCCCCCTGTGTGCCTGTCCCTGGGTCGCCCTGGCGATCCCACAGCAGGAAAGGGGGCCCCACCCTGGCCACAGCTCAAGGGAGAGTACAACATGCAGTGGAGGCCAGGAGCCTGAGAGATCAACAGAGAGGGGCGCCTGCTCGAAGCCTTCAGGGTGTGGCTGGGGGTAGGCCCCCAGCAGACACACACACACACACACACACAGCGCCTACTCTGAGCTTCCAATGTGGTTGGGAGCAGACCACCAGTGGACACACACACACAGCAACTGCTCGGAGCCTGGGACGGCTGCACTGAGCCTCTGCTGCCAGACTGTGGCCATCAATAGGACATCCACTGAGGGCTCCCGGACTGAGGGAACCCCATCCCCCAGTGCACGAATTTCGTGCACCAGGCCTCTAGTCTATATTATAAAAACCCAGTGGCCTAACGCTGTAACAACCAAAGACTGGTACCAGGAGGCTGCATGCGTGGCGAGGCGCACACAGGTGGGTGGGGACTTGACTCTGGGTCTCACAGTGCAGCCGGACTGGGCGGGGGTGGGAGGGGAGTCCCGTGGCTCAGTGGGGTCTGGGGTCCTGGGTCTTGCGTGATTTCCTGCAGGTGTGGGTCTCACGAGATTTCATGCGCTCGATCACTAGTGTACTTAATACAACTTAATTCTCAGGCAATCTATTTATCCTCTGGCACAGTGATCATGTTTCATATTCAGCCGTCTTACCAAACAGAATGGTTAGTGTTATTTATTTTTTTTCATTTGCCCATTAGATGCAGGGAATCTTGTCCAGGTACTACTACTTACTTTATTCCAAGGCTTAAGACTATATCCCTAACCTCACAAGGGAAATACATACCAATTATACAAGAAATAGGAAAAGTGGGGAACACAGTTCAAAATTCCCATATGTGGAGGAAATAAAACACTTCAAAGTATATATAATATACTGTAGTGGTCAATGACATCAATTATTGTGGTATAAATATCTTTGACCTAATTGTATTAAAAGACAGTTTTAAAGTAGGAAACTTCTCCAAAACAAGTGAGAATGAAACAAGGAAGTGAGTACTTCCACTGTCCTTTATCCTTTCTGAGCAGTTTGTTTGAGATGATAATCAAATGAGCACATTGATCCTCCAGATTTCTTTTATTGTTAATACATTTCATATAATTTATGACTGGCTTTAGAGTTATTTACTCTTTAAGTCATTTTTTACTAATATCTTACTTGTACCTAACTTTATATACTTTGTGAGTTTTCTTTTTTTTAAATTAAATCTTTATTGTTCAGATTATTACATTTGTTCCTCTTTTTTCCCCCCATAACTCCCCTCCTCTCAGTTCCCGCCCCACCCTCCGCCCTCACTCCCCACCCACTGTCCTCATCTATAGGTGTACGATTTTTGTCCAATCTCTTCCCGCATCTCCCACACCCCTTTCCCCCCCAAGAATAGTCAGTCCATTCCCTTTCTATGTCCCTGATTCTATTATAATCACCAGTTCATTCTGTACATCAGATTATTTATTCACTTGATTCTTAGATTCACTTGTTGATAGATGCATGTTTGTTGTTCATAATTTGTATCTTTACCTTTTTCTTCTTCTTCCTCTTCTTAAAGGATACCTTTCAGCATTTTGTATAATACTGGTTTGGTGGTGATGAACTCCTTTAGCTTTTCCTTATCTGTAAAGCTCTTTATCTGACCTTCAATTCTGAATGATAGCTTTGCTGGATAAAGTAATCTTGGTTGTAGGTTCTTGGTATTCATCACTTTGAATATTTCTTGCCATTCCCTTCTGGCCTGCAAAGTTTCTGTTGAGAAATCAGCTGGCAGTCGTATGGGGTATTCCCTTGTAGGTAATTGACTTTCTTTCTCTTGCTGCTTTTAAGATTCTCTCTTTGTCTTTTGCTCTTGGCATTTTAATTATGATGTGTCTTTGGTGTGTTCCTCTTTGGATTCCTTTTGTTTGGGGTTCTCTGCGCTTCCTGGACTTGTAAGTCTATTTCTTTCACCAGGTAGAGGAAGTTTCCTGTCATTATTTCTTCAAATAGGTTTTCATATCTTGCTGGTCTCTCATCTTCTGCACCCTATAATTCTGATGTTTGGACGGCTTGAGCTGTCCCAAGGCTCCTACACTATCTTCGATATTCGGGATAGTTTTTATTTGCTTTCCCGGTGGGGGGTTATTTTGCTTTCT
>NW_005871157.1:3332727-3337746 GCF_000147115.1 Myotis lucifugus
CCATTTCTGTCATGTTTTTTTGTCTCTGCATTTTTTATGCTTTCTTGGTGCACCCCCTTGTGGTCTTTGTGCGCAGTCTTATTGTAGTTAAGCCTTTATTGTTGTTGGCAATACGGGGGGGGGGGGGGGGGAAATGACCTCCAGGGTAACTGGGTATGAGAGTCAGCTGTGTCTGCCGTGGGAGAGCTTCTGTGCTGAATTTCTAGGGCGGTGCTAATCTAGCCTTTGCCTGAGGCTATCCGGCAAATGCCTCTGTGCAGGGCTTGGATGGGGCGGGTCCCAGGGGATCTGCAGGGCCTGCAGAGCGAGCAGTTATGGCTGCTCTCAGTTCCGTCCCCAGCGGCTCTGCAACCGCTGCAAACCTCGGAGAGAAAGCTGCCTTCCTGCTTCTCCCGTTTGAGTCTGGGTCCCTAGAGACTAGCCCAGATCTGGAGCTCAGAGTCTGAAACTCCCTCCAGATTGAAAACAACTGCGCCCTCTGCCGCCGGCCCGCTCCACATGCACTCCGCACCTTAGTATTTCACTTCAGCACTGTGCCTCCTCTGAGTCTTGTATGGTTTCCTCTTTCCTCCTAGTTGTAGAACTTCCACTCAGCCAGCCTTCCTGTGGTTCTGGATGATGTCCTGTCCGTTCCGTCTTTTAGTTGTATTTTTGAAGTGGTTGTTCGAGGCAGCAAACTCCCGCGTTAACCTATGCCGCCATCTTGGTTCTCCGAGTTTTCTTATTCGTACTTAATCTTTCTATATATACTTATAAAAATGTAAATATTGGATCACTCACTGATAGGCACCAATATTTCTAATAGGAAAGTTTAATTCAAACAAATGTAAACTAAACTGACACAAGAAATATAACCAGTCTTCCCATCTCCAGTTCCTTGTTGAGTCTATTACACCCTACCTCTAAGTGTTGAGACTACCTTATATCGACTACACTCTCAAAAGCCCTCCAAATGTATCTAGATCTTAGCAGTTTGCCTATCACAATTCAAATAACATTAAAAATGTAAAATAATCAATTTAAAGGAAAAATGACTTCCCCCTACTTACTCTTTCACTCAATGTCAATTCTTACCTATTTCAACCATCAGTACAATTGCATTCAAAATTATGAGGAATATGATGAAGTTTGTGAAGAGAGGACCTGTTTTCTCTTAAGGAAACATATAGTGGAGTTCTTTGACTCATGCAGGTGAAATAATAGGGGCAAGAATAGAACCAGTGAGACTGAGAAGGAAATGGAGTTTGGAAAGAGAAAAATAAAGTCGTAAGGCTGATGGTGAGGCAAGAAAAAGAGTAAAGCCCTGGGATAAAATGAGTAGTATGAAAGGATACACTCAAGGACCCATCCAGCCCACAAAGAAAGAGGTGGCCTCCAACAGAAGCGCACTTCAAACTTGCTCATCAGTCTTTGGCTGTGCGTAATCCGTCCTTCACGACGAGGCTTTAGGGAGAAGCGCACAAGCTGGTGTTGATCTCCTAACGTCATTTTCTTCTGATAGTCAGGATCTACACCAAAAAAATTAAAAAAGGGTCAGTAGATAATTATAAAGAGAAGTTTGAGAGGCAAGAAGGTATGAAGCGCAGGTAGGCTTGGGGGCAGGAATACTGATTACATAAAGGGGCACCCTCGTGGTGGGTCTTGCCTTGCTGCTCCTTCTCACACAACTAATATTAGTTTGAAGAGCTAATGTATTGCTTATGATCAATACTGTCCATGCCCAAGAATAAAGACAGCAGGTCCAACTCTCTACGTTTTAAATGTCTTTGGTAAAAACTTCCACAACAATCAGGGCTGGTAGGCCTAAAAGTTAGTAGCATGGGTTTTATCACCTGGATCCAAATAATTTTATTTTTAAAACCTTTGATTTATCAATTTATCAAGTTTGGTGTGACCTCCGAACTAACAACCATCTCAAACTCCCCTGCATTTTCCACCCTTAAAATTGTCTGTCTGCTGCCCATGCTTTGGAGGGTGTGGATGGGAGTCTTAAGATTCTCCTTGGGAAGAGACAGGCTGCTGACCAACGATCTCTCGGATGATGTGCCGTGGCACAGCTTGGCTCACGCCTTGCAGATGCTCGATGAGAGAGAAGGTATCGATGAGCCGAGAACGAATGGCATCAGCCCTGGGCAGCTGCATGTGTCCCTCGGGGTTGTAAGTGGCCATGTCTGTTAAGACAATGGAAAAATCACCTATCATTTCATTCTCGGAGTTGCATCCAAGATCAGGGGTCTTCTTCCCCTCCTCCCACTCTCTTTGCCCTTAAGAATACAAACACATTGTAACAAGACTCAAGGTTTTTTGGGGGGTTTTTTTGGAGACAAAAGGCGCCAGGAGTCCGAAGAGGCTATTGCACCGTTGACAAAGTGGCCGGGCACCTTCCCTTGTGCGGCGGCATCTCTAATTCAGAGCAGCAGCCACAAGGGTCGGTAGGCTCCCCCGGGGTTGGACAAAGAGGAGTTCGGGCACCACCTGGACCCCGAAGGAACCAGGCAATGCAATGACGTGGCGCAGTGGGAGGGCTCGCGGCTGCCCCCGAAACAGAAAGCAAGTTCAGAGGAACCGGACAACGTGCCACAGCCTGACATTTGGGTCACGTGTCGGGTCCCAGCGCCGCTCCCGCTCCCAACTTCCGCCGGCGGGCCTCACCTCGGCCCGGGCCCCGCCGCCCACTCGGCCCCGACTTCTCGCCTCCACCTCCGCTCCGGCGTCCCGAGCTCGGCGGTCCCCCCACCCGGTGAACGCGTTCGGGGTCGGCCCCCCGCAGGACCGCGACCCCTTCCCAGCTCCGCCCGCACCCTCCCGAGTTCCGGCTCGCCCGGAGCCCAGCTCCGGTCCCCGCCCCGGCTCTGCCCCTCCCGCCCGGACGCCCGCCGCCAGGCCCCGCCCCGCGCCCCGGCCACCCGGCGGTTACCGGCTGGTCCCGCCCGCCCGACGCCAGCGCCGCGCAGCCAATCGGCGGCTGCCACACTGCGGCCCGAGCCGGGCGGGGGTGGGGACGTCCGGCTGCAGGTCCGCCTGGGCTAGACGCGTGAGCACCGGCCGAGGGTGCGCGGTTGCAGGTCCGGTCCCCGCAGGCTCCGCCGAGTCCCGACCCTCCGCCGCCATGCGCCCCCGCCGCCTCGCACTGCTCCCGGGCGTGGCGCTGCTGCTGACCGCGGCCCGCTGGGCCGGTGCCTCCGACGTGCTGGAACTCACGGACGACAACTTCGAGAGTCGCGTCTCCGACACGGGCTCCGCGGGCCTCATGCTCGTGGAGTTTTTCGCCCCCTGGTGAGGCCACTGAGCCGGGAGGGGAGGGGAGGGCGGGCGGGCTGGGCCGGGTCTGGCCCGGGCCGGGCCCGGGGACGGAGGCCCGGGAGCGGTTGGGCCTGCGCGGCGCCGGGCCCTCCCCCCTTCCAGCGGCCCGGCTGCGGCCGGGGAGTTTCCCAGCCCCGGGGAGCCGAGGTACCTCGTCGAGAGCCGAGAAGTGGGTGCCGATCGCCGCGGGGCGAGACCCGAGAAAGAAAACCCCGAAGGAGGCCCCTCTCGCGCGGGGCCACATCCTGATCTCGTGCGCTCGCGGCACTTCCTATTTGCAGGGGGGTTTAGCCACCCCCGGCCCCACGGTGATGGGCGCCTTGGCAGTTTCTGGGCGGTCAGTGTGAATGGTCTCCCTGCTGCAGACTAGGCATCCCGAGGCCTTTCAATGGAAGGTATCGTGTCCCCGAGTGCAGAGGTCCCGGCTGCCGGGGTGTTTCCTTCCTCCTGGACCCAGGCCCCGCAGCCAGGCGATTCTAGCCAAGGTCACTCGGTGGCTGCAGAATGGCCCGAAGTGCGTTCTCGGGGGGAGCCATTATTTTGTCCATCGCATGGTGCACACTTTCTCCATTACGCTGATCACTTACTTCCCAGCAGCAGCAGAATCCGGTCACACACACACACACAAAAAGAGTAGGTGAACAAGAGTGATTTCGTCAGAACCTGCCTAAATTGTCCGTTTTAATTAGGATTTTTTTTAAATGCCAAAAACTCCAATTAGAAAGTAACCAGTATTGGAGGAATACTCCATTGCGGGGGGATTTAACTGAACAAGGGTTTACATTTCTTAGGCTAGAACTAAGTTTAGATAAAAGACTGGAGGTGGGGGTAGGGTAGGGAACGAATAGGATTTCTGACCCAGTAATAAATCTGAGTTTCCTTTTTTGTGTAACCCCCAAGCCTTTACCACAGAAAACAGTGATTATCTTAACACATGAGATAGCTCATTCTATCTATACCAATTCACAGTACTTAATTTTTCCATCCCCGCCACAATTACCCTTAATTAAAAACTACCTTTATCCCAAAGTATCAGTAAAACGAAGCATAGCTTTCACTTCTAACTCTGATCTTCACTGCAGGTGCTCCACTGACTTGTTGAGGGTTACTAGAAGTCCTGTAGTCGGTGAAGATCACCTAGAACAGTGGTTCTCAACCTTGGCTGCACATTAGAATCACCTGGGAATCCGAGGTGATTCTAATGTGCAGCCGAGGTTGAGAACCACTGACCTAGAAGGATGTGCTAAAGGCAATGAATTTGGTTTTAGCTTGTGACAAATTTTGTGTCCAGGGCATTCCTATGGCTAACTGGCAGTACTGAGTACACATCATAGGCTCATCTTTAGACTCACATTCTCTCTTAGAAACAACTCTTCCCAGCCATATAACCGTGCTGCTAACTTTAAGGGGTTGTCCCTTTCCTTAGCATGGCTGGATAGAGTTGTTTCAAAACTGGGTAGTGCTTTAGTGACTGCAGAGATCAACATGAAGTGAGTTGCATGGAGAACTGTGAGCAGTCAGACTGGGTTAAAGCATATTTTTCGCAATGTTGTTATAGATTTATGCGGAGGATGGGGAAGGAGAAGAACATCAACGGTGCTCAGACCAGGACAAACGAGACCTGGCTGCGCACTGATGGACGAACCTTTGGTGCTAGACCGAACTCAGCAACGCGCAATGAACGGACTAGGCGGATTGTTTTCCACTCAAGGCGTC
>NW_005871157.1:3338327-3385006 GCF_000147115.1 Myotis lucifugus
AAGAGAGAGAGGGAAGGAGAAACACTGATCAGTTGTCTCCCATACTGTCCTCCAAATGGGGATTGAACCCAAAACCTAGATATGTTCCCTGACTGGGAATCAAACCCGCAACCTTTTGGTGTGCCAGCCAACACTCCCACCAATTAAGCCACACTGGCCAGGGCTCAACCACTTTTACTTATGAATACTTAAGTTGGAAATGTTTTTTGATACTCCTTTGTTCAAATCAAGAGTATGAGCTCGCAACTTAGGAACATTAAAAGAATCTAAGAGTAAATGAGCCTATTTTGAGCAGGTTCTTTTTCTGGTTTGCTTTAGGATATTTTTTCATTTTCATTTTACAAGTGAAAGTGAAAGATTTCTTTGTAGTTGATTTTTAGACTAATATTCCCTTTATGGAGTTAATCATCTATGTAATTTCTAAGACTAGATTTCTTTGGGGGAAATAAATAGCACTATTTAAATGTTTGTGATAATTTCTGAAAATTCATTGATCAGTCTTAAGTATGTTTTAAGTCCTCAGCATCTACTTATGTTGTAGATTTGTGCCCTACCCTCTAGAATGGTAGTATTAAATAATGACATTTGATAATACAATGTGTCTAGGCAGCGGTCTCCAACCTTTCGGCCCTCACAAACTATGAGGGCCGAAAGGTTGGCGACCGCTGGTCTAGGGTATAGAGAAAGACTGTGAATAGTATGAAATGGGATATTTAATATAGGGTGGGACAAAAGTAGGTTTACATTTGTGAGTACACAAAGCACAGAGTTTATTCTTGTATTATTTGTTAATTTTTTTTTTAATCCTCACCCGAGGATATTTTTTCCATTGATTTTTAGAGAGTGGAAGAGAGGGAATGACAGAGAAATATTGATGTGAGAAAAACATCGATTGGTTGCCTCCTACAAGTGCCCCAACCAGGGCCCGGGCCAGGGAGGAGCCTGCAACCGAGGTATGAGCCCTTGACTGGAATCAAACGAGTCCCTTTCGTCTGCAGGCTGACCGACACTCTATCCAGGAGCCAAACCGGCTAGGGCTAATTGTATTATTTTACATGCAAACAGCTATAAACTTACTTTTGCCCCTGTATTTTTTTTTTATGCATGCTGATTCCTTTACTTAGAATTCCTGCCTCTGCACAAGGATCTCACACACACACTCGCAAATTATTCTCAACAAAACTTAACTCACTTCCTTCCCTGAACAACTAACTGATTGCTCCCTCTTCTCTATTGGGACCTAATAATACTGCCTCACCCATGCCAGAATGGTGTTCCTTAGAAAAAGAACTATATCAATTTTTCTGTTAGAGACATGAAGTGATGATGATTGATGATTCTTGGGTGAATATATGTTGGGATTTCATTATTAACTGCTAAGTGCCATCCCTGAAGGTGGATGTGATTTGTTTTTTCATATTATCAAGGAGTGAGTGAAAGAAGTAGTGGTTAATCTTGATGCTCACCTTCAAACTCTACCTGAGTGTCATTTGTCAGAATCTAAATTGTCAGTTTTTAAAAAATATGTATTTTTATTGAATTCAGAGAGGGAGAGAAAGATAGAAACATCAATGATGAGAGAGAATCATTGATTGGCTGCCTCCTGCACACCCCCGAATAGGGATTGAGCCCACAACCTAGTCATGTGCCCTGACCAGATCCAACTGTGCCCTCCTGATTCATGGGTCGATGCTCAATCACTGAGCCATACTGGCCAGACTAAATTGTCTGTTTTAATTAGGATTTTTGAAAAATGCCAAAAATACTCTAATGAGAAAGTAACCTGTGTTGGATAAATACTCCACTTCCAGGTGTAAATGCTTTAGGATAGAACTAACTGAAAAAAAAACTTGGGATCGGGGGAGCAAACAGGATTTCGGGCAGAGTAAACCTGAGTATTGTTTTTGTTTGTTTTAATTATTCTCTGATTTAATTTTCTCTGAAAAGGTAAATTCTGCATGATGATAAGAATGTTTGCTGAAAGAAAACTGATAAGTATAAACTGATTTAAGAGATAGACACTCAAGATAAATTGTACTGGAAATACAATAATGATTTTTGGCCTAATAACTCTCATGCTGTCTTATAGCAAAACACTAAAATTCATGCAACAGACAATTTAGTGACATGAGGATTTTTTTCTCCAGACTTCCTGGGAAAAAGAAATTGAGAATATACTGTTTTCTTCTGTTTGCTTTCATAATGAATTATTCTTGCTTTTGGCTGACTTTCCCAAACTGAGTATTGTTTTTTTATTTAACCCCAAAACTGCCTCCTGCACACCCCCTACTGGGGATGTGCCCGCAACCAAGGTACATGCCCTTTACCGGAATTGAACCCGGGACCCTTCAGTCCGCAGGCCAACACTCTATCCACTGAGCCAAACCGGTCAGGGCTGTTTTCAGCCTTCTTGACAATAACTACAAAGTCAACAGAAATCTCTCTTCTGTTTCTTCTTTATTCTCATTGCTACCATGCTGGACCAAGCTTTCATTTCTGCCATGTGAAATATATTATCTCTAGGTGGCATTTTTATCTCTGCTTTCCCCCTTTGTCAGGCCTGTAATATTGCTGGCTGATGTAGTCTTAATACACGTAACACATTTATTATCTCTTAATAGCAAAAGCCCTTCACAGTTCTCTGAATGTATCATTCTCACTAGTAATTTTGTCTTTGTTTTACTGTTCCCTTTATCTAAAATATTCTACCATGTCCTTTCTGAAGCCTTAAAGGCCCAGATCCAAATCTTACTCCCTTTAACATACATTTTTTAACTTTTGAAATTTTATTGTGGTCCCAAAAGCCTGGATTTCTCAGATAAATTGGTTATTTTATGGTATTAGATCAATTGTAGTGTGTGTATTTTGCTACAACCGAAGTACTCAAAATTTTAATTTCTTATGCAATAGTAAAGGAATATAGAGGATATAATGAATAATAGCATATATCAGGCACATCTAAGTTACCACTGATATGAGAAATTATTTTTTTTTTTGAAAATATGTTTTTATTGATTTCAAGAGAGGAAGGGAGAAGGAGAGAGAGAAAAATTGATGAGAAAGACATCATCAATCGGCTGCCTCCGGCATGACTCCTCCTATGCTCTGACCAGGAATCCAACCGTGACTTCCTGGTTCATAGGTCGGTGCTCAATCACTGAGCCACACTGGCTGGGCAGGAACCATTATTTTATGTCTTACAAAGAAAGAAATACTACCATTGAAGCTATTACTGATTGCAAGATACATTCCAATTTCAAATATGGTAAAATGTGCATCTGTAAAATGCAGTATAAGGAATACCATTTATTCCACTAGGTCTAACAAAAAGACCTATACAGTTGAAGCCCCCTGTGTACCCCTTCCCCATCTTATGCACCCCCCCATCCTGAATTTGGTATTTATCATTTGGTCCTTTTATACTTTTAGTAAATATGTGTGTGACCCTAAGCAACAGCTAATATAATATTACAGTTTTTTTTAAATACCACCTTTTCTTCGTTTAAGCCAGGAGTCCTCAAACTTTTTAAACAGGGGGCCAGTTGACTGTCCCTCAGACCGTTGGAGGACCGGACTATAGTTTAAAAAAAAAACTATGAACGAATTCCTATGCACACTGCACATATCTTATTTTGAAGTAAAAAAACAAAACGAACAAATACAAGATTTGTATTTGCATGTGGCCCGTGGGCCGTAGTTTGAGGACCCCTGGTTTAAGCTTTCTAATGATTTTTTAATAGAACTCCTAAAGACCTTGAAGAATATATGCTCTTGTAGTTCTTTGTCTTAAACAAGTTTTAGGGGCAAATGCTTCCACGTTGCTTATTCATCACTTACATTTTGAGACCTGGCTGGCAGGGCTCAGTGTTTGAGCGTTGACCTATGAACCAGGTCACAATTCGATTCCCAGTCAGGGCATATGCCTGGGTTGCAGGCTCAATCCACAGTGTGGGGTGTGCAGGAGGCAGCCTATCAATGATATTCTGTCATGTATGTTTCTATCTCCCTCTCCTTTCTTCTCTGAAATAAGTAAAACTATTTTTTAATAAATTTTGAGACTGTTGACTATGAAATATATCAGCTCAAGTTTCTTCTATGTTTCCTTCCTTTGCTTTTCTTATTCTATTTTTGCTATTTGGGGAGATTACAGAACTATTCACCTTCTCAAAGTAATCCCTCTGCAACCCATTGGCTTTTGAAGAGGTGATATACACCTAGTGCTAGCTGTACACTAAGGAGGAGTATGTTGCCCCTCTCCCCCCATTGCATATACAGTATATTTATGTCACTGTTAGGACTTTCAGGCAGAGGAGCAGGTGTTTCTGATGGCCCTCTGGGAACATTCTAATTGACAATGTTTTATTCTCATCAGTTCTTGTAGCCAGGTGAATTGTATAGCTATAAAAATCAGGCCTACACACTTTTTTTTAAAATATATTTTTATTGATTTCAGAGAGGAAGGGAGAGGGAGAGAGGGAAACATCAATGATGAGAATCATTGATGGCTGCCTCCTGTGCGCACCCTACTAGGGAATTGAGCCTATAACCCGGGCATGTGCCCTTGACCAGAATTGAACCCGGGACCCTTCAGTCCTCAGGCTGACACAATACCCACACTGAGCCAAACCAGCTAGAGCTGGCCTATGCTCTTTTTTTTTTTTTTTTTAAAGTATTTTATTGATTTTTTACAGAGAGGAAGGGAGAAGGATAGAGAGTTAGGAACCTCAATCAGCTGCCTCCTGCACACCCCCCTACTGGGGATGTGCCCGCAACCAAGGTACATGCCCTTGACCGGAATCGAACCTGGGACCCTTCAGTCTGCAGGCCGACGCTCTATCCACTGAGCCAAACCGGTTAGGGCTGGCCTATGCTCTTAAATATGTCATTCAGATGCTGTGATTCAGTTGAGGGTGGGGGAAAACCACCAGTGAGTTGCTAGAGTATCTATGACGAATGAGTACCTTCTGGGCTTCATTCTGCTATCCCCTCAAACTGGGTTTCTGGTCAAAAAGTCATATTGAAGGGATGGAGAAAAAATACTTGATGGTGATTCTTACTGAGTCAGTATTATACTTGGAACCTTACAGGTTTCAGTCACTATATATATACTAGAGGCCGGGTGCACGAATTCGTGCATGGGTGGGGTCCCTTGGCCTGGCCAGCGATTGGGGCTGATCAGGGCCATCTTACCCAGTCCCGATTGGGGCTGGCCAGCCAGGGGGAGGGACTGCAGGAGGTTGGCCGGCTGCAGGACGTTGGCTGTGGGAGTGCACTGACCACCTGGCTGGCCAAGGGGAGGGACCGCGGGAGGTTGCCTGTGGGAGTGCACTGACCACCAGGGGGCAGCTCCTGCATTGGGCACCTGCTCCCTGGTGGTCAGTACGTGTCATAGCAATCGGTCGTTCAGTTGACCAGTCCTAATGGTTGCTTAGGTTTTATATATAGAGATTTTTTTTAAATATATATATAGTATTGATTTCAGAGAGGAGGGGGAGAGAGAAACATCAATGATGAGAGAGAATCATTGATCAGCTGTCTCTTGCATGCCCCCATTGGGGATCGAGAGAAAAACTGAGCATGTGCCCAGATCGAATTGTGACCTGGTTCGTAGGTCAACACTCACAATCACTGAGCCCCAGGCAGCCCTTTACCTCTTTAATGTGGAGGATACTTTTGACTACCACTTTCAGGACTCAGTTGCACTTTTATTGAGAAAATAGATGTTGCTCTGGACTGATCTCCTATAGAATCAACCTTAGGCTGGAGATAATACTTTTATCTTCTGAGAGCTTTGGTTTACCCTAATTACTAATGGGGGTTGTTCAGATAAAGCACCTACTAGTTCTAAAGTAGTATAGTTTGGGGTTCTTCCTAGAGAAATAAAGTTAGACTTATAGGATTAAATTGAGAATTTGGCTTTTTTTTTTTTTAATATATCTGTATAGGTGTGGACACTGCAAGAGGCTTGCCCCTGAGTATGAAGCTGCAGCTACTAGATTAAAAGGAATAGTCCCGTTAGCAAAGGTGAGTATAGGTGGATTCTTCATTTAAAAAAATGAGGTGGGGTGTTTTTTAATGTGAGAGAGAGGAAAGAAAGGGAGATATAAAAATATCGATGAAAAAGAAATACCAATCGGCTGCCTCCTGCATGCCCCCAAGTGGGAATCAAGCCTGCAACCTGGTCATGTACCCTGGCCAGGAATCAAACTGGTGACCTCCTGGTTCATGGGTCTGCTGCTCAACCATTGAGCTACACAAGCCGGGCAAGATTTGTTGTTGTTTTTAATCGTCACCTGAGGATATGTGGGGGTTTTTTTTATTGCTTTTAGAGCGAGAAGAAGGGGGAGGGAGAGGGAGAGGGAGAAACATCCAACTGGAGTGGAACCCACAACCTGGGTATGTGCCCTGACTGGGAATCTATCCCACAGCTTTTTTGTGTATGGGATGATGCTCCAACCAACTGAGCCACCTGGCCAGGGCAAGAAATGAGGTATTTTAAATAATAGTTTGTAAAATTAAGATTTCCTCTACTCTTATGTTGCTAAGAGAGAACATTAGTTTCTGGACAAATACACAGGTGACTGTTGTATCAAGTATAGTTTCAAACTATTAAAAGTAGTGGAACTAAGGGAATTATTGGCAAAAGAAACATGTGAAATATGGTCACTAGGAATTAAGAGGAAATACGAAAAGTAAGAGTACAGTAGTCAAGATTAGAAGGAAATTATTATTGAGTAAATAATTCCCTATACTATCGTGACAGTCCCGCTGTGGAATAGGAAAAATAGCATGAGGATGTTGAGTTATTAGTCTACAATAAACTCAGTATGTGCTTTTATAATCAAAGTAATGCTTCCAGAATTTTGCATTTATTCTGTATTAAACCCATATTTATTCCAGTCTTAAAGCTCACATCTCAGCCAGTCTCAAATAGTTCATCCATATTTATTTGAACTCTTGGAAACTTTTTTTTTTTAATTGATTTTTAGAGAGAGAGGGAGGGAGAGAAACATCGATGTGAGAGTGAAACATCAGTTGGCTTCCTTCTGCATGCCCGACACTGGGTATTAAGTCTGCAACCTGGGCATGTGCCCTGACCGTCTTTCGGTGCATGGGACAGCGCCCAGGCAACTGAGCCACACCGGCCAGGGCAGAAACTGCTTTTAATTCTAATGTTTCTATGGCAGCTTGCCATAGAAAAAAAAAAAGAGTTTGGTTTTGATTTAATTTCTGTCTTATGTAGTTATAGCCCGTATTACTTTTCTGAACCTCATGATTCTATCAAGTGATTAAATAGATGGAAATTGCCCTCTTCTTCATTAGTATCATTAAATGTCATGTTATAGTTTAGCCAAGATTCATACTAGCTCAGGTATTCAAGTATTGGTAACTTTGCTAATAACTAGATGATTTGCCAAATCAAATTATACTCCACCCCAGCTAAATAGTATGTACACCTATCCATGTATCCTCTTGATGATAATCATTATCAAAATAAGCCACTGTTACTAACTTAAGTGATTTATCCCTCACATGTTCTGGGGCAGGAAAAAGATGGAGACCATTTTAGACAATAGAGACTCCAAGGGCAGAATTTAAATTGTCATTTGTGTATTTTGTATGAGGCCCAGGGATCTAAATTTTAAAGATTTCCTTAGGTAGTTCTTATGTAGCTAGCCCAGCACCAGTCTGCCTTTAAAATCTCATGTTCTATGGCATGTATGTCAAGAATTGTTTGATCCTTTATGACTTGACCAATCTTAATATTTGGAAATATAGGAAGAACCTGTAAGCAGGCATTTGGATAACAAGTGGTTTATACATTTTAATCTTTAGGTTGATTGTACTGCCAACACAAACACCTGTAATAAGTATGGAGTCAGTGGATATCCAACCCTGAAGATATTTAGAGATGGTGAAGAAGCAGGTGCTTATGATGGGCCCAGGACTGCTGGTAAGGACGCTTGAAGTATCCTGTTCTTTGTAATGTGAACAGGACAATTTTCTATACAACATACTTTCGGTCTTTAAAATTTATCTTCTAAGAGGTCAGTTTGGTAGCTAACAAAAAACTTCTCTAAATGAACAGATTATGTAAGTAATATAGAAAATACTTGAACTTGAGTTATAAGATCAACTAGGCATTTTTTCATTTGACAAATATTATTGAGTACTCTGGGCCAGGTATTCTGGACATTCTAGGTGCTCAGTATTTATTGATAAACAAAACAGACACAGTTCCTACTCTGGTGATGCTTACATTCTAGGAGTTGAAAAGAAGGCAACAAATAGGTTTAAAAATACTTGGAGGTATCTACCACTTCACATCCATTAGGATGGCTGCTCTCAAAATAACAAGTGCTGGTGAGGCTGTGGAGAAATTGGAACCCTTTTGAATTGTTAGTGTGAATGTAAAATGGTGCAGCTTACTATGGAAAACAGAATGGCAAGTTATTAAAAGTATTAAAAATAGACATCATATGATCCAACAATTCTACCTGGGTATATACCCAAAAGAATTGAAAGCAGGATCTCAAAGAGATACTTGTACACCCAGGTTTATAGCTGCATTAGTCAACAATGGCAGAAAGGTAGAAGCAACCCAAATGTCCATCAGTGAATGAATGGATACACCAAATGTGGTATATTAATAATAAATTATATATCGATGTGTATATCATACAATGATATACATGTTTAAAAGGAAGTTAGGACATGAACTACAAAATGGTTGAACCTTGAAGACATTATGCTAAGTGGGATAAGCTAGACACAAAAAAGACAAATATTGTGTGATTCTACCTATATGATGTTCCTACAGAAGTCTAGTTCATAGAGACGGAAAGTAGGATGGTGATTGCCAGGGGCTGTGAGGAGGGCAGAATAGGGAGTTATATAATCAGTGGAATTTCAGTTCTGCAAGATAAAAACAGTCCTGGAGGTTGATTGTATAACGGTGTGGATGTACTTAATGCCACAGAACTGTACGATTAAAAATGGTTAAGATGGTAAATTTGATGTTGTATATTTTATCATAGTTTAAAAAATTTTAATGTTACCCTGGCTGGTATGACTCTGGATAGAGCGTCAGCTGCGGACCAAAGGGTCCCAGGTTTGATTCCGGTCAGGGCCACATACCTCGGTTGCAGGCTCCTCCCCGGCCCAGGCTCTAGTCAAGGCTTATGCAGTAGGCAGCCAATTGATGTATTTCTCTCACATTGATGTTTCTCTCTGTCTTTCCCTCTCTCTTCCACTCGCGCTAAAAATCAATGGAAAAATATCCTCGGGTGAGGATTAACAAAAACAAAACAAAAATTTTAATGTAAAAAATGTATATGGATAAGATAAATTCAGCTAGTGGTAAGAGCATGAAAGGAGGAAAATAATACCAGTTGATGTGGTCTTGGGAGCACCTCATAATTAGGTGATGAGGGAAGTAACATTTGAGCTGAGACCTGAGTGACAGGAAGGAGCCAGCCGTGAGAAAATCTGGATCAGAACCTCTAGGCAAAGGGAAAGCCAATGCAAAAGGCCTTACGTATAACTGAGCTTGGTGTACCCAAGGCACCGGGACCATGTGGCTTGAAGGCTGACAAAGACAGTTTTATCTTGAGTCTATCAAGTCCAGGCATATTTTCCCTTTTATGATGGTAAACTAATAGGAAAGAGGTTCAGTTTGGGCATTTTAGGTGATGTGAAAATTTTTCGGTGTGATTGTTACCCATGCACAAAGCTCTACATAGTATGACCCATTCCTAATTCTGAAGACTGCTTCACTTCAGGACTTTTGTCCTGGCTGTATTCATAGCCTGAACTGATCTTCCCTGTGTTTGCATGGCTTGCTCCTTTTTCAGATCATGGCTTAAATTTTACCCTCCACCTCCCCAGGCTTTCTCAGAGCGGAAGGAAGAGGGAGAGAGAATCATTGATTGGCTGCCTCCTGCACATCCCACACTGGGGATGGAGGCCACAACCCAGATATGTGCCCTGACCTGGAATCGAGCCGTGACCTCCTGGTTCATAAGTTGACGCTCAACCGTTGAGCCACAGCGGCCGGGGTAGAGATTTCCTATGAATTGCAAGCTCCAAGAGAGCGGAGACCTTGTTTGGTTTACAAACTACTCTGTTCCCAGCGCCTAGACTGGCACCAGGAGTGGATACTCAGGAACTCTTTAATGCAGGAATAAATATTTTAGCCCAACTGGTATCATTTAGTCAGAACTCCAAATTTTTTTCATATTCTTTTTTCTGAGCTTAAAATCATTAATGAAGAACCCATGTTACCATTCAGATTTTATTAGTTTTATTTAGGGTAAAGTCAGCAATTAGAGTTTAATTAATATGGTTTTTCTAAAGTTGGACAAGTCTTAAGAAAATTGTAGATAAACCCAACCAGAATGCTTCTAGGCAAATACTCTCACTTGGACTTGCAATTTAGATTTTTTTTTTTTAACTCGAAAATTTCTCAGCATTTGACTGGGAGGTGAGATGTTTGGCTACTTAGGATGGATTATTTTTATTTTGTTCATGTACTCCTTTAAGAACTATACTGTTTGCCTTCCTACATAAAGTGGTTATTCAGTGCTCCCACTATACCTTCCAGAGCATTTAAATACTCTTGGAGAAAAGTAACACTTTTCATCATAACCCTGAATTAAAGTTTTTATAATAATTTATATTGTGATATAGTAATAGCAGTCCCCTCAAAGACTAAACAATTCATTCCAGTTTCAACTAATCTATTGATACAACCCATCCTCTGTGAGCAATGGAGGAAAACATATGTAAGGGCTGGGTGGGAGATCCATGAGAAAAACAACCTTAGTTAAACAGTATTCTGTCTCAACCAGTTAGCAAATTATTAGAGTACTTAGAAGAGAAAATGGGTGGAAGAGGTAGAATATTATGGAGAATTGCACTGCCTCTGGTCTGTAAGCATTTTGAACCTATGAATGATTTTAGCGGGCCCCAAAAGAAAGTAGAATAGAATAATGGTCTGGCTTCAGGATAAAAAGATATTTTTGTGTGTGGTTATTACGTCTAAATTATTTTATTTAGCCCATTTCACCTCAATAGGAAAGTATGATTTGGGTGGATCCTGTAAGTGGAATGATTTTACCTGTATGTATTTAAACTCCTGTACAAGCTTGCCCAGTCATTGCATTTCCTGCTTTTAAATTTTAGTAAGACTATAAGCAAGTCTTTGTGCTACTTGAGAATAAGGGAATTGTTATTATTTGCAAAATGATGTTTCTTGAACTTATGTGCTAGGTATTATTCTTAGAGCTAGGTATATATCAGCAAAACAAACAAAAATCCCTGCCGATTTGGAACTTACTTTGTAGTGGGGAGAGAGAGATAAAAATATTAAGGATCAAGTATATTAATTAGATGAGTGAAAAGTTTTGTAGAGGAAGATAAACAAGAAAGAGATAAAGGAACTTTGGAGGTTGAATAGGTTTTAGTTTACAATAGGATGGTCGGCGAAGGCTTCATTAAGATGATATATGAGCCCAGCCGGCGTGGCTCATTGTTAAGCGTGGACCTATGAATCAGGAGGTCACAGTTCGATTCCTGGTCAGAGCACATGCCTGAGTCGCAGGCTCAATCCCCAGTGTGAGGTGTGCAGGAGACAGCCAATTAATGATTCTCATCATTGATGTTTCTATCTCTCTCTCCCTCTCTTTTCCTCTCTGAAATCAATTAAAAAATAAAAAATAAGATGATATTTGAGTAAAGATCTAAAAGAAGTAAGGAAGGAGCCACATGGATATCTAGGGAAAGAGTGTTCTAGGCAGAGAGAATTATATTCACAAAGTCATTATTTAAATTTGTACTGTTGTAAACACTTCACTGCATCACTAGTAGGGGTATAAATAAGTGGTCTCTTTGGGGGGGGGCGGGCAGTTTAACAATTATAAATGCATGTACTGCTCTAGCTGGTTCGCTCAGTTGTTACAGCATTGGCCCTCGGATTGAAGGGGCTCAGGCTTGATCCCTGGCCCTGGTCAGGGCACGTGTGGGAGACAACCAATCGATGTGTTTTTCTCTCTCTTTCTCCACCTTCTCCTTCCCTTCCACTCTCTCTATTCCCATAGAAATCAATGGGAAAAATATCCTTGGGTGAGGATTTAAAAAAAAAAAGAAAATGTTGTTTATTTTAGAATCATTTATAGCAGCAAGAAATTTGAAACAAATGTCCATCAGTTGTTTCTGGTCAAGTAAATTTTGGTACATCTATACAATGAAATACTATGTATGCATTCATAAAAAAGATTGAAGGAGTTCTGTGTACATTGACATAAATTGTCTCTAAATTATGGTAAATGACAGAAATAAAATACAGAACAGCATATATGTGTGCTGCTGTTTGAGGAGAAAAGAAAGCAAAGAATAAATATATAATTATTTGTTTATGTCTAATATATCTGGAAAAGTATATAAAAAACTGAAATCTTATCCTATGAGGATGAAACTGGTGAGTAGGGACAAGAGTGGAAGACAACTTCATTGTATACTCTTGTGAACTTTGAATCATGTGAATGGTTTGTTACCTTCTCAAAAGTTATAAATTTGTTACTATAATCTTTCATCTTATCCTTTAAGATGGAATTGTCAGCCACCTGAAGAAGCAAGCAGGACCAGCTTCAGTTCCTCTTAAGACTGAGGAAGAATTTGAGAAGTTCATTGGTGATAAGGATGCTTCTGTGGTGGGTAAGTAGCAAATATTTGATCATGCCACAGAATCATCGACTTGCTTTCAAAAACACTATATGTCTGAGTAAACAACAAAGTTAAAACAGTTTTGGTAACATTGGAGACAGTTAAAAATACAACTCACAGAATTAGCTCAGCATTTCTATAATGGGGGAAAAAATGGTGTTTTGAGTGTCTTTGTTCTTACAGATGTAAAAATGTAATTTCAATGAAAGGGCTGAAATAGGAATATCTTCAGCTTTTTCTACCATGTCTTAAACTCTGAACTTTAACTCAAGTAATAGGGTAGTTATGACTGAAAGTAGGGTTTTAAGGTGGCAGGACACAAGTAAATAATAGACCTCTGTGTCTGCTATTTTCACAATCATGGGGAATTTAAAATCTAAGATCACATTGCTATGTATTTATTTTTACAGCTACCTTTGCTTTCCCAAGTGTTGCAGTGTCTCATTTTATCCTTAAAATAACTGAGCCAATTCTACATGTCGGGTGTTCTTTGTTCTGTCTTATATGTATAATACATTTGGCTAAAGAATAAATTTAAACATATAAGCTGTGTTTGTGCTTCTCTTAATCTCCTAATGTTATAATAAAACTGACTTTCTGGGACTAGAAAATAGTTTATAATTTAGATTTGACTAAAAGCCATTTATCATCTGGATTTTACTGATTCAGTATATTTTACAGGGAGTTAACCCCAAGCAGACATTTATTAAACATTTGTTTCATTCACTTTTCTAAACTTGAAGTTTCTAAAGAAAAGATAGAAAAAAATATGGTGAAGTGATTTACCTTTATTTTGACATACTGCCTTATTTAATCCTGAAACTTTAAGGAGTTAAGCAATTTGTACAAATAAATTATTTAATTGTGAAAAACTAAGACTTGAACCCTGACAAATCCTCTATTTTGGCTTATTCAAAAATATTTTAAAAGGTACAGGAAGAATTCTCATCCTAAGGGTTTTGTCAGATTTCCAAGGTAGTCATGGCAGAGCAGACCCAATCCTCCTGCCTACGTTGCTTTGCTTGTCCATAATGGAATAAAGGCTTTAAAAAAATAGAAGTTAGCCCTCGCTGGGTAGCTCAGTTGGTTAGAGTGTCCCGATATGCCAAGGTTTCGGATTCACTCTCCAGTCGGGGCACATACAGGAAACAACCAATATGCATAAATGGGTGGAACAACAAATCCGTGATTGATGTTTCTCTCTCTACCCTCCACACTCCCTCCTGGCCCTTTCCTCTCTAAAAAATTCAATTGAAAAAAATAGAAGAATTTAAAAGTTTTGAATTATATCTCGGCACTTACTATTTCTCCCTTGTGTTTGACATTCTCATATAGGTTTTTTCAAGGATTTATTCAGTGAAGCTCACTCTGAATTTCTAAAAGCAGCCAGCAACTTGAGGGATAACTACCGATTTGCACACACCAATATTGAGTCTCTGGTGAACAAGTATGATGATGATGGAGAGTAAGTGTCTGAGATGTATGCCCTTGTAAATCTATGGACCAGGTGCTATTGTTTGAACTGGTGATTTTTAATGCTTGACTGTTTTTTAAAGATTTATTGAGCTCTTGCTAGGCTCTTGCTAAGTTCTGGACACTGTTGCAACCTTTGAGGGCATCTAGTAGGTAGAAACAGTGGATATATGTAAAAATGTAAGTGTGTAGTGAGCATTATAGGTGTTATGATAGACATATGCTGGGTGGAGTGGAATTATAAAGGAGAGGGGTGATTTTATTTTCTTCTGGAGTGCCGAGTAGTATCAGAAAAATCTTCCTAGAGGTGAGGCTTGGTGGTGTCTTAACAGATGAATTTTTCCAGGCAGGTTATGGCAGTTGGGATAAAAATTATTCCAGATAGAGCAGCAAGAGTGCTGGCGATGAAATGTAAAACAGTCTAGGCATGTTGGGACTTGTAGTAACAAATCATAGTGGAAGGTAAGGTTAGGGAGAGAGCTAAGAAGCGACCAAATTATAAATGTTAAGTGCCATACAGAAGAATTTAGATTTTATAGTTTAGACATTTGAGCTCCATTGGAAGACTTTGGGTTGGAGAATAGTTATTAATATTGTGTTTTAGGAGAAAAGTCACTGGCACCCATATGGTGGTGGTTTGAAATGGGAGAGATGGCAAGGCAGTCGAGAGAGTAAACTAAGGGTGACATCTGAGAGTAACAATTAAGGTAGTATTAGGGGCAGTGAAGAGGAAGGACTGAGAGTAAAACATAGGGTTTAATCCCTACGTGTGAAAAGGGGAAGAGCTAGAGTCTAGGTTTCTAAAGTGACTGGGCCCATGACAGTCATCATCAAGCTAGGAAAAAAGACAGAAACAAATGGCGGGTAATGATTATGAGTTCTATTTTGTCACAGTGAATTTGAGGAGTTCATGTGACATCCAGGTGATGAAGACCCAGTGGACAGACAATTGGATAGATGAGACTAGAATTCAGGAAAATTTCTGAGCTAGAGATAAAGATTTATAGGTCATCCACATATGAATGATTATGGGAACCATTGGACTAGATAAGATCACTCAGGGTGAGCACATAAAGCTTTTTAAAAGTGTGCCAAGGGCTAGTGTTACTTATTCATATTTAACAAACTATGTAGTGTTTACTGTGTCATTTACTGTTAACTCATTTAATTCTCTTAACAACCAGGTGAGACAGATCTATTATTTTCCCTATTTTGCAGAGGAGAAACCCCTCAGAGAGGTTAAGTAATTTTTCTAGCTTTACATAGTAAGTGGCAGAACTGGTATTTGAACCTAGAAAGTCTGGCTGCAGAGTTGGCAGCCTTGATCATATGGTTCTGCCTTTTAGATTGAGAGACACCAGGTCTGTAAATGGAACTGGAGCCATTATGGCTCATTAAGGACACCATGTGTCAGCCTTTTAACCTTAGATTTGTTCATTGTGGCTGCCTCTCACGCTCCCATTTAAATTGGTCTACCAGCACCCGATTAAAGGTTTTACTGAAAAGTTTGTGACATCCTTATATGAGGATGTCTTAAGGTGCCCTATTCACATTCTTGCTTGCCCAGCATGTATTTGTAAACTTGGTTTATTGGTATAAAGAAATCTAGAACAAAGGAATTTTCAATGAACTCAAGCCAAATACTATAATTGTATACCTACCTATAGAATATTACAGCTGGGAAAAATCTTAAAGATATTTTCTCTAATAAAGTAATTTTCCTTCTGTGTAGGAGAGTGGCAGGACAAGGTACCTTCCAATAAGAGCAAGCTCTGCTTTATTGTATTGTACATATTGGGGCTTTGGAGGGAGTTGGTTGTATTTGTTATAGTTTTTAAAGGTTTAAACATTAATCATCTACTCTAACCTCCTTTTGTACTGATGAAAGCTGAAGCCCAGAAGAATTAAATTGATGCCTGGTGCAGGGTCTTTGAAATAGTGGTAGAACTAGAATTAGAACCAAGATCTCATAACTTTTCAATCCAGAGTTTATTAAACCCTTAAGCCCAATTATTACACTTGAGATTAAGGTAGTTAGCATCTTAGTGTTGATAAGAAGGTCATGTTGCCAAGTCTGTGGTACCCAAAAAGAGTCCTTATGTGCTTAAATGGTGATAGTAAAAGTGGCAGCAAGAGTAGATAGTCTGAGCTTTAAATAAAAGATGGGAGACGGTTCTGCTATCTACTTACTAAGACTTTTTTTTTTTTTTAAGAGGTATCACCTTGTTTCGTCCTTCACATCTGATGAACAAGTTTGAAGACAAAACTTCGGCATATAAAGAACAGAAAATGACCAGTGGCAAGATTAAAAAATTTATCCAGGAAAACATGTGAGTACCTCTTTATAACTTGTTTGGGATTTCTTGGCTTCATTATATATTGTATTTCTCAGTTATTAAACTAAGCCTTGTTTTGGATTAAATAGTCTCAGTCAAGGGATTATAATAATAATAGTTGAAGTTTATATTAAAGCAGTAATGTGTGAGCCCTAGAACTCCATTGTCCTACAAGGTATGTCGCTCAGTACTTGTCCTATATGTTGAAAATTTCTTTTTCTTTTTAAGTTCTATCAGTTACTTTGTGATAATTCCGTAATACAAATATAAACCTACCAAATTTGATAATGTATTATTTCATTTCAGTTTTGGTATCTGCCCTCACATGACAGAAGATAATAAAGACTTGATACAGGGCAAGGACTTACTTGTGGCGTACTATGACGTGGACTACGAAAAGAATGCTAAAGGTTCCAACTACTGGAGAAACAGGTAATAAGGGGCGTATTTCCCCTTTGTAAACAGGCTTACCCAGGGTGTAAACAGTTCCTTCTAGCTATCCTGTTACCATGTGTGATGGGAGAGCAGATAAGAATGAGAACAGTTCATAAGGACAAATAACATAACAAACTATTTCTAAAATCTATTGGACATATCTTCCATAGGTATTCCTTTGCCTTGTGATACAGCTGATTCCTTCTCCAAGTAAAAGATGCAAATGTGATTCTAAAATGTACTCTAAAATATTGTGCCTACTTGCCCATTGAGACTCAGTACATTTTAGCCTTATAAGCTTTCTTTTCAGATTAGTCAATATGCCTCCAATATTTCAGTGTGTGTGTGTGTGTGTGTATCAAGATTCAGTGGGAATGAACTATTTGATTGGGCACCACCAGTGTGGCAATGAAGTTCAGTGGCACATTAGAGCGCACCATAATCCTGTGTTAATGCCCAAGGACACAAGTTCAGACTGATTCCGGGGGGCTGCATGGACTATAAAACTTAGTCTTTGCTTTCTAGACTCTTGCTTCTTGGTTTCAGAAGTGCTGTACCACCCTGTTGTAATCTTGGCATAGGCATAAATTTCTCTTGTTTCCCACAGGGTGATGATGGTAGCAAAGAAATTCCTGGATGCTGGACACAAACTTAACTTTGCTGTAGCTAGCCGCAAAACCTTTAGCCATGATCTTTCCGATTTTGGTTTGGAAAGCACTGCCGGAGAGATTCCTGTTGTTGCTATCAGAACTGCAAAAGGAGAGAAGTTTGTCATGCAGGAGGAATTCTCGTGAGTTACACATTAGCATGGGTTTGGGATTTGATTCTTCAAGGAAACTATTAAAAGCCTTTTACACTACTGAGAATTTATAAAGGTGAATGTTCAAATGTGAAGATAGGTCTTCTAGTCAACACCTTATGACTCACTTTTCTCAATTAATTACAGGTACTTACTTTAAGGATCATGATAAATAATAATGAAAGATGGCAGCATGGAATTCTTACATGATTGTTTCCACCCTGCCATTCGAAATAGTACCATAAAGAACACTAGACAGTCTCTTTGAAATTTATGTAATTTTAGACCAATCCAATCTCTTCTCAACCTACAGAATATTTTTTCTTCTTGGAATAGCACATTGGCCTACAGTAAACTCAGGGAAGTGGAGAGGTCTTAGGTCCCCAGATAATTTTGACTTTCATCTTCTGAGACTTTGGGAGATCAACACAATCGAAAATCTTCCTTGTGAACGAATCAGTAAAATGAGGTTTCATAAATAGGCACTGTTCTCTAAAGCAACAAAGTAAAACTGGTCCTTAGGTAGAACTGAATTTTCAGAAGACCAATGTTTTCTTCCTTTTCTGCCCTTTAATCCACAAAGAACACACTAGAAATACTAAGAAGTGATTGGTTTTTTGTTCAGTCAGTGGTCCTGAATATTGAGAGATAAGAGTCCCCCCCCCCCGCATTTTTTTAAACTTCCGATTTCATTCTAATCTTGAAATTAAAGCTAAAATATGTAGAAACTATTCGAAGAAATTGCTTTTAATCCTCTCAATGATGGGAATAAATTAACCTGACACTTGCTTTCCAATTGGCAGGCGTGATGGCAAGGCTCTTGAGAGATTCCTGCAGGATTACTTTGATGGCAACCTGAAGAGATACCTAAAGTCTGAGCCAATCCCAGAGAGCAATGATGGGCCCGTAAAGGTGAGGTGCTCATGGCCTCCCCAAGCTTGTACGCAGCCTCTCCTCATTTCTTCCAAAAATGCTGGGTCTAAGTGAAGACCTTGTTAGTTATCATGTTTTTATTTGTCCTCACTTCCCCCCTCTTCTCCACCTCATACATAAAATAAGCATTGACAGAGCTCATAAAGCTCAATTGGGGCAGGACTATAAAACCTCCATAGAATTTTTTGGTGGTATTTATATCAGAGCTAGCTTATTCTTTGGGACAGAGCAAGCTAACCCCTAAGAATAATTTTAAGATTATTTTAAGGAAGGATTGGGTAACACTTGTTTCCTGTGACTTCCTGAACATAGGAATGAATTGGTTTCTGGGAATGACAGCATCTTTTTTTTCTTTTTCTTTACTGGTTGAAAAGGTTGGTTCAATTTTTTTTTTAATTCTTTATTGTTGAACGTATTACATATGTCTCCCTTTCCCCCACTGACCTCTCCCAACCTACAGCATCTTTAATACAGTCTATAAATGTGTTTTGGGTTTCAGTGACATCACATCAAATTTGAGAGGGATTAGAACACATCAGATTTGAAAGGGATTGGGTCCAGAAACAAATATAACTTGTGAATTTATTTGTCAGCTCAGCTTACCAACTAGAGAATCTTCTATGTTTTCCAGGTAGTGGTAGCAGAGAATTTTGATGAAATAGTGAATGATGTAAATAAAGATGTGCTGATTGAATTTTATGCTCCTTGGTGTGGCCACTGTAAGAATCTGGAACCTAAGTATAAAGAACTGGGAGAGAAGGTAAGTCTGAACCATATTCTGAAGATAAAATTTGAGTGGGGATGTTGACACATGTATTTAGCATTGGCTAGGTAGTTACCTCATCTACTCTTTATCCACTTTCTCTTGATTTCCCCCTAGTGTTTAGCCTGAGCAGTGCCTCAAATACCTGTCCTCAAACCACTCAGACTCGCCCTAGCTGGTTTGGCTCGGTGGATATAGCATTGGCCTGCGGACGAAAGGGTCCCGGGTTCGATTCCAGTCAAGGGCACGTATCTCAGTTGCAGGCTCCTCCCCACCGGGGGCCCTGGTCGGGTGCGTGCAGGAGGCCACCAATCGATGTTTTTCTCTCACATCAATGTTTCTGACTTTCCCTCTCTCTTACACTCTCTCAGAGAATCGATGGAAAAATATCTTCGGTGAGGATTAACAACAACAACAAAATAATAATTTTTTAAAAATGTTTAAAAAATAAAACCACTCAGACTCAATCTAGATTAGTGGTTCCCAACATGGGGCACACGCCCCATAGGGAGGCAGTTTGATTTTTACGGGGATTAATAAGTGAATTTTTGCCTTTCATATGGTTCTAGGGACCCTCATATACAGTATATAAATATATATTGCACATATTTATGCATTTTAGTTCTCTATTATGTTTTGAAACTTTATTTGCTATTTTTTCATATCATTTCATATTATTATTTTTTAACAATTTCTAGTGATTTCTTCCTCAGTACTTCAACTGTCCTTTCGTTCTTTTATTTTTCTCTTTCATGGATGCCATGTTCTTTGGAAGCTTGTTTAGACCAAGGTAATGGCCTTTTAGACTTTCTCCACATGAATAGGAGTTCACTTTTTGAGTAATAAGAATTTATGTCACAGGGAGGGCATCAGGATTTTAAAGATGCTTAGGTGGGGCATGGCCAAAAAAAGTTTGGGAACCACTGATCTAGATTATGGTTAAAAGTGTACATGCTGCCCTGTCAGTATTGCTCAGTGGTTGAGCATCAACCCATGAATCATGAGGTCCCTAGTTCAATTCCCAGACAGCACATGGCCAGGTTGCAGGTTTGATCCCCAAGAGGGGGCATGCAGGAGGCAGCCAATCTATGATGTTTCTCTTTTTCTATCCCTCTGACTTTGCCTCTCTCTCTCTCTCTCTAAAGAACAATAAAAATATATTTTAAAAAATATATATCCAGGCTTCTGAATTTTGGTAATGGTTTATATGAAACCATTATGTTCCTTCATCTTAAAACATTTGGCTTAGCCTTTACAGTGTCTTCTTTCAGCTAGATAGTTTTGAAGGTGGCTGTATATAGAGTCTTACTATGGAACCCAGAGAGAACAGGGAAACTTGTGAAAGGCAAGATACTATGTGCAAGTGATAACTACTCTTCTTGTCTGAGCAGCAAAACTTATGTAGGTGTTTTAAGATGTGATTGTTTTAAGTCCTGAATTGACTGTCTCTCAGTCACTGAAACTTGAAACTTAAAAATCTAACCTTTTTATTAACAGCTCAGAAAAGACCCAAATATTATCATAGCCAAGATGGATGCCACAGCCAATGATGTGCCTTCTCCATATGAAGTCAGAGGGTAAGTAGATTAAAAACTAATAAAAATGAGTAGCCAATTGACAAAAAAAACGCCATTTTTTTAATTGGGTATAGTTTGGGGAGCCCTCATACTCCAGTTGAGCACAGAACCACTGATACCTTCCCTGGGTTAGAGTTCTGCAGCATGGGCCTACATGACTGTCACAGATTTTGTGAGCTCTCATATTCCTAAGTTTTGGTCGGATGTTACCCTAACCATTGATGGAGACTGCTGTCTGGTCACATTAGAAATCATGGCCCTAGCCAGTTTAATTCAGTGAATTGAGCTTTGGCCTGCAGACCAAAGAGTCCCGGGTTCAGTTATGGTAAAGGGCACATATGTTGGTTGCAGGCTCCTCCCCGACACAGGCCCTGGTCAGGGCGTGTGCAGGAGGCAATCAATCGATGTGTTTCTGTCATATTGATATTTCTGTCTTTCCCCTCTCTTCCACTCTCCCTAAAAATCAATGGAAAAATATCCTCATGTGAGGATTACCAAAAAAAGAAAGAAATCATGAAGAGAAGTTACTCCAAGAAACAGTTATTAAGGACGTATACTCGTATGACAGAGTTACTCGAACCAGAAAGTAGTCAACTCTTTTTCTTTTTCTTTTCCCTAGTTTTCCTACCATCTACTTCTCTCCAGCCAACAAGAAGCTAGATCCAAAGAAATATGAAGTAAGTGCATTGTCTCAGCTCTCCACAAATAAACACACACATACTCACACAAGCTTGTACATATCTGGCTCTTTAATTATATTTATTTAACTGGAAACTCTTTCGACTCGTCAGTATATGTGGTTAATGTGCTTTTACAAACTCAGAAGTCTTATTGGGGGTTGGGGGAAACCCAGGGTTCTTTAAATGATTAAATTTTCATGGTAATCTTTCTGTTTTCAGGGTGGCCGTGAATTAAGTGATTTTATTAGCTATCTACAGCGAGAGGCTACAAACCCCCCTGTAATTCAAGAAGAAAAACCCAAGAAGAAAAAGAAGGCACAGGAGGATCTCTAAAGCAGCAGCCAAACATACCACTTTGTAAAGGACTCTTCCACCAGAGCTGGGAAAACCATTAGGAAGGACTGGTACCCACATGGGATTATTACCTCTCAGGGCTGAGAGGATAGATGGATATTACCTGAATCCTGTTCAATTTTCTCTAAACTGTTTCTTAGCTGCACTGTTTGTGGAAATACCAGGACCAGTTTATGTTTGTGCTTTTGGGAAAAATTATTTGTGTTGCTGGGGGTGGGGGGAATTAAGTTGGGGGGTTATTTTCTAATTTTTTTTGTACATTTGGAACAGTGATAATAAAAGAGCCCCCTTTAAACTGTCTTTTCCACGAGATGGGAAACCAACGGTTCTCTAGCCCAGCACTGTCCAATAGGACTTTCTGCGATAATGGAAATGTTCTATAACCTTCATTCTCTAAAACATGTAGCTATTGAGAATTTGAAATGTGTCCAGAAACTACATTTTAAGTTTTTATTAATTTAAACTAGTGGCCCGGTGCACGAAATTCGTGCACGGGAGGAGGGTGTCCCTCAGCCCAGCCTTGATCCTCTTGTTGGAAGGTTAGAGGCTAGTAGAAATCTTCCTTGTGAATATCTCCATGGAGCTGAGGGCAGGTGTCTAAGGTGGTTGTGTCTCAGCTTTCCCATCATCACCAGGGCCCAGGCTTGGGATCCTCATGTCTTCCTTACTCTCCTCACCTTTGGTGCTCTAACCTCTTGAGAGGTGGGTGGAGAGGGATAGGTCTGTGGAAGCCAAAACTCAGGCTAAGACATCTAGGGCTGGACACTGAATATCTCTTGGTTTCCTTGTTTGCTTTAAGCTCTTTGGAGAGAGCCTAGCCTACGTGTACTAAACCAAAGGGCTTTGGTCCCATCCCACAGAAGAAGCAGAGATCTGGAAGGTCCCAGGAGGGGGAGGTTCAGGGCTCCTGTGGCCTTGGCCACCCTGCTGGAGAAGCAGAGCAAAGCATGGGGTGTGGCATAGAGACACCCTTGGCAGGGCCCTGCATGAGGCTGGCCGAGGCATCTGGCCTGGGCAGCGGCGGGGACCCGCGGCTGCAGCGGCGCCGCGATCGCAGGCTCTGCTTTAGGCCCGGGCAAGGGACCCCTAGCTCCCAGGACTGCCAGTTTCGCCCGTGCCCAGCTCCCATCACTGGCTCCACCCCTACTTCCCGCTATCACTGGCCAGGGCGGCAAAGGCGCCCAATTCTCCGATCATGGCTGGGGGGCAGGGCTCTTAGCTCCCCCATGGGTTTCCAATCACTGTCAGTGGCAGGGGGCTTCTTCCTGCTTTCCCTTTCGCCTCCCTGCATTGTGCCTACATATGCAAATTAACTGCCATCTTTGTTGGCGGTTAATTTGCATATCGCCCTGATTAGCCAATGAAAAGGGTAGCAGTTGTACGCTAATTACCATGTTTCTCTTTTATTAGATAGGATAGTCACATACAGTGGGGCCTTGACTTACGAGTTTAATTCATTCCGAGACCGAGCTCGTTAAGGAGCTCATTAACTCAAATTACTCTGTCAACTCAATGCAAAAAATCGGCTGAGAGACAGCTGATCTCTCAAAAAACTCGTTAGTCGGGACACTCGTAAGTCAAGGCCCCACTGTATAGGGCTAGTGGCTACCATCTCGGTCAGTACAGCTGTAGATCAGCTATTTTGACTCCATAGTTTCCACCTGTAAATCCTCTCCAAATTTTGTCTCTATCCTTACATGTTTATTGCCCAGGCCCCTCGTTGGGTAATTAGAACAGGTGAGGGCCCTTTCTTGTTGGAATCTGTTTCTGACCCTGTCTGTGCCTTAAGGATGGGTTGCTGTTTGTCCTTGCCATGTAGCTGACCGTGTTTATACCTCCCAAGAGCTGCTGCTTACCCATAAATGCCCTGCGTGGGTGTGGCATCAGGTTGGGGTTCCATCCAAGTTGTTTCAGGAATTGCTGACACTGCGGGGTGCAGCTCTCTCCCAAAGCCCAGGGTGTGGCCTATTAACTTTCCTTTCCAGTGGACTGGGGAAGGCAGTATCATTCCTGGTTGTGAATGGAGCATCCACTTTCTTATACAACAACCGAGGAATGCATTGAACCATTTCCCCTCATCCTTTTTGTGAGCACATCCAAATCCTATCCATAGTTATAGTTTTCAGTCACTGAATATTTCCAGATAGGTGCTCTAATAGTAAATGATCTTCACCTCGATGTTTAGAAAAGGAGAACTTGCCCTAGCTAGTTTTGCTCAGTGGATAGAGTGTCAGCCTGTGTACTGAAGGGTCCCGGATTCTATTCCAGGCAAAGGCACATACCTTGGTTACAGGCTTCATCCCAAGCCTGTTGGGGCACATGCAGGAGGCAACCAATCAATGTGTCTCTCTTGCATTGATGCTTCTCTCTCTGTCTCTCCTCCCTTCCACTCTCTCTGAAAATTAATGGAAAAATATCCTCAGGTAGGGATTAATAAAAAGAGAGAGAGAACTTTTTTCCTGCTGTCATCTCTAGTTGTCAATTATAAGATGGATTTGGTAGAGACTTACAGCAAAACTAGAGGCCCAATGCACAAAATTTGTGCAGGGGGGCTCGGCACTTGTTGCCCCAGCTGGCCCTCACAGCCCCTGCTTAGTCCGGACGGTCGTCTGGCTGTTCGGTCTAATTAGCATATTAGCTCTTTATTACGTAGGAGGATATTTATCAGGATCATCCATAGTGCTTTGAAGAAGTAAAGCCTAACCATAATCTTGGAGATTCTAATTCACAAGACCTGGGTTGGGATTTGGATATCTAATTTTTTTAGAGCCCAGAAGTGGTTCAGACATAGAGCCAGGGGTAAGAACCACTGCTTTGGAAGATTTAAGAAAAGCATATAAACTTGTACAAAGGACACAGAGACAGTTTTAATTTTTAGCCATGTTTGTAAAAGAATTCACTTTCGGTACATTGATAAGACCCCAAGCCATTCCCATTACATCCGGGTGTATCACAACTTCCTAAAAGTTACTGTTTTGTTAGGGCGGCTACCAGGCTGAATTCTAATGTCCTTGAGGTATCTTGTCCTGGGAAGGGTGTCATTTCTTTCTTAAGATTTGAAAATGACTTGCTGAACTAAAGGTGGAGAAGCCAAGCCGTGGCTGCTTTTCTTAGTCTCCTGGGCACAGCTATAGAGTGTTGGCACTGCGCCCACACCCTAAAAATTAATATATGGCAACAATGAAAAGCAAACCTTAACCTAGAGCAGCTCTCCTACTTGCCACCATGGATTCAGCAATAACAAGAGCGGACAGTTGCACTCTACTTCATTTACAGCTGTTTTGTTCCTTTGCATCACACCGGACAGAGAGGGTCGATAGCCCTTGACCAGTTAGTTCAGCTGCCCCTGTTCTTTTCCTCAAACTCCAGGATGAGACCTTTAATGTGGGACAATTTCTGATGCAGGTACTCACAGCGACACTTTTCTTCCCTGTAACCTGGGTACCGCTGCAGAGAAAAAGCATCCATGTCAAAAAAAAGGAATTCATTTTTACCTTATTGCTAGCATTCCCAGGCCTAGTCTTACCTTCCTGAACTTTTTATATTCCTGGACTATCTTTTCTTCCAGCACCTGAAACAAAGAAAATGCTAGCATCAAGTTTAACCATGAGAAAAAAACTAGTTCTCTTAAGGGAGGGAAGTAACTTCCTCTCATGCTACCAAATGATACAAAATAATTTTTCTCTTAAAACAGGCTTGCTTGTCACTTCGGTCACTGAAAAAAACAGGGAGTTTATGGCCAGTAGACCTGGGAAGCCATCCTGAGTCCAGTCCTTACCTTGTGTTCTGGAGTTCCTCGCTGAACTCTCTTGATTTCTGCTCCCAGCTCTAGGAACCTTTGGCTTGCAGCCCCAAATCGAGCATGCAGGATGCGGTATTCAGCATAATCTCTCTCAAAGTCCTGCTCATAAGCATGTTGCTGCTCTGCAGTGTGGATAGCCCCATATTGCCTGCCAGGAGCAGAGTAAAGTTAACCACTTTCAATTTTATTGCCTGCCAAAGCTCCAAGCTCCCAGGAAGTTCATCTAAATCTCATATGCACAAGGCTTGATAAACTTAGAAATGGCAGGGGACTCACAGGACGTAATCTGGTACCTCCTCAGGGCTTGGGGATTCAGAGTCTAGGAAGGAAGGAAGAAGACATGAAGGTGATTATCGGCCTTTCCCCCACTGTGGCAGTTCTATCCTCCTCTCACTACTCTCATTAACTCACCTGCTTGAACTGAGGGACTGTGCTCCAGTCTGGGGCCCACGTCTTCATGTTTATTTTCTTGCTCCCAATCTTCTCCCTCTCGTAGGTCCTGACTGGGCAGTCCTTGTAGGGGACTTGGGGCTAGAGTTCTGAGCCTCTTTTCCTTCAGTTTTGTAGTGGCTGCAGGTGCTGGACGCTTCTGTTGGGGGAAATACTTCTGTCACACTAATAGTATGTCAAGAAGCCTCCTACTCTGTGCCCCCTACTCTCTCTTGAAAATTATTTCCATGTAGTAATCTCTGTGAGCATCAAAATGAAGGATCCCAACTTTAAAACTTTAGCCTGATTGGACAAATCTCTCTGAAAAACTCTGTTACAATTTACCTTGTTCAGATGTTTCTGGCTAGCAGAAGGCAGTGCCTGGTCAGGCTCTCTGTTTGGAAGACAGGTCTGGTTCCTAGGATGGAAGAGATGAAGACCCGAGTAGGAGGTAGAGCTAGATTTCTTATCGTATCACTTAGGGTAAAGATTCGAGGAAGGGTTTCTCAGCTTAGTCCCACTCTGCCCAAGTACCTCACTTCCCACTGTGCCGTGTGTTCCCTGGAGGATCCGGGGAGTGACCGTCTTTGGCTGCTGGCCCGTGGATCTGGCACCTGGCAGGGGAAATGGCAGGGGCACTTGGCTACCTGGGCTTCAGGCTTTGCCCCACCTTATCCCAACTCCCTGCAGTTTCTTCTGGCCTCACCTCCTCTGGTGCCATCTGTGGCTGTGAAACTGCATCTCTAGAATAATCCCCGATGTGCCAATTCTCAGGATCTCTGGAATCTTCGGTCAGGTTGTGTCCCTGGCCTGAAGATGCGGCTGGGAGAGAATCCATGGCTGCCCAAATACTGAGGCGCTCCCTGAGTGGCCCCAGGCAGTGCAGGCGGTTAGGCCCGGGTCTGGAAAGAGGTGGTGGAAAACATACCGGGAGGGTGGAGAACTTTTAAAGCAGCTCTGGACATCCCCGTCCTGACTTCCCACAAACCCTCTCTCACCTGCCTAAGCGTTGGTACACAAGGTCCAGGCCACCGCCAGGGCCCTCCTGGCCACACTGGGACACTGTGAAGGAGAAGAGGCAGGAGCAGCCAGGGCCTGGGAGCCTCAGATACTGGGAGTGAAAGGAGACCGTAAGCCCCAGGAGTCAACCCTGCCCCCTCCTGCCCATGCCCTTTCTCCCCGAGCCCACCTGAGGCTGAAGACGGGTCCCGGGGGACTCGTTAGCACGCCAGGTGCAGCTGGGCCCGCGGTCCCAGGAGGCTGAAGGGCACAGACTCCAACCGCAGCCTCCTGGGACCGCCACCCCAGCAGCCCCCTCACCCGCTTCGGGCTCAGTTCTCAGGAACTTCCCCAGACCGTGACCGTCTCAGTCTCCGGCCCCGAGCCCGCGTCTGTTCTCCCCGCACACCCCCCAGGTCCCTCCTTACCCCTCGGCTGCCTTGGAAAGCGATCACCGGCCGCACCTGCGGGGAGAGCACAGAGGCAGCTGAGCGCAGGTGCAGCCGAGTCCCCAGCTCCGGTGCCGGGAGGGACCGTGCTCCGGGCTTCACTTGGAGGAGCTGGGAGGTCGGGGAGGCCGGCGCCGGTGAGTGCCGCTCCCTACCCCCGGTCCCTCCGCCAGGGTCTCCGGCTGGGGCCCGAGTCGAGGGTTCGGGTCTGGGGAAGATGGGCCCGGCCCGCCGCACCTGTTGCCGCTGACACTCGTGCAGCGCCCGCAGCGCCCCGTCGTTGAGCCTGAGCAGCAGGAGGCTGGTCCGGGCGGCGGGGGTGAAGCAGAGCCGGAGCTTCCCGCTCAGAAACTCCTGGGGTCCCGCCATGGCCGTGAGGTCGCGGGCAGGCAGCACTGGAGCCACGCGCGGCGGCCGCCACCAACTACTTTCGCTCTGCAGGGCGCGACTTGCACGGCCGGTAGCCCAGGTCGGTCCCGCCCCCGCCGGGACCCCACCCACTGGGCGCCGCTCCCCAAGTCCGCCCGCTGCGTGGGCGGCGCCTCGCTCCCTCCTGCCTCCCGCCCCGAGCCCGCCGGGACCCTCACGGGTTCTTTTTGGTTTGGCGCGACCCTCACTGGGCTTTTGGCAGGGGCTCCCTCCGTTCCAGCCTCAGACTCCTCGCCCAGAATCTCCAGTCCCGCCTCAGTTTGCCCAGCAGACCTGAAGTCCGCGTTTCTGTCTCTAAGTGAAGCGGGACCTGCAGCCTCTGAGCTTTTAGGCGCCGGAGGGAGGGCGGGGGAGAGAGCCTGGTTGCCCAGAGCCCCGGGTGGGGAGGATGGCAGACCCAAAAGGGGACTCCTGGCTCCAACACCTGCTGCAGCACTTTTGCTTTTTTTCCGCCCGCGGTACTGATGCAGATCCGAAACCAGTTTCTAACTAAGGATGGAGAGAAAATCGGGCCCCTTGAGTGTCGTGGCAGCGGTGAAGCTTGGTTGTGGAGGGCTGGAACGATCCCCATGTGTCGTGGCAGCGGTGAAGCTTGGTTGTGGAGGGCTGGAACGATCCCCATGGGTTAAACACGTGAAATTGCTGTGATAGGGAGTTGGCCCGCTCCCTCAGGAGGACAAGGAGTGCCACGAAGTTGCCAGATATTCTGTAGGTCCAGATCCTGGTGCAGTGAGACCCCAGGACCAATCTCAGGTCAGCCCTTGGTGTTTCCACTCCTCCCTATCTATATAATCTATAATAATAAAAGCATAATATGCTAATTAGGCCAATGTACTTCTGGACAAAGCCGGGGCTGGGAGGGAAGCCCAGGTCCTGGGTGCCTGCAGGTGGCCAGAGGGATGCCAGCCCAGGTCCCATATGCCTGCAGCCTGAGGGAAGCAAGCCCAGGTCCCAGGTGCCAGAGGGAAGCTGGTGCAGGCAGCCAGGGGAAGGAAAGCCAACTCTTGCACAAATTTTGTGCATTAGGTCTCTATCCTATGTTATAAAACCCTAATATGCAAATAGACCCAATGGTGGAACACCTGTCGCTATGACCTGCACTGACCACCAGGAGGCAGACGCTCAATCCAGGAGCTTCCCCCTGGTGGTCAGTGTACTCCCACAGGGTTACCCCTCAGCCATAAACCCGGCTCACAGCGCTAAGGAGCAGCAAGCAGGTGGGCGGTAGGGAGTGAGGTGTCCTGGACTGCAAGAGGGGCAGGCTGGGCTGAGGGACACCCGCCCCTTCCCTGCATGAATTGTGTGCATCGGGCCTCTAGTTTGGGTATGTTTTCCAAGAGCCCTGATGTTGTTCTCTTTTCTAACCAGGATCCCTCTGCTAAATCTCAACCTGCATAATCCCAGGTGACCTTAATGCCCTCCACCCCAAATCAAATTGACTACAGTACACTTGTCAAAACTCATCAAATTGTATTTAAAACATTCTATTTTAATGTATGTAAATTATACCTTAATAAAGTTTACTTTAAAAATCAGTGCAATAAACCTCCAACAACAAAAACATTTACTGGTCCGTGTCCTCAGGGCTCTCTACTACTCTGGGTGACAATTTGCTAATCAGATAAATACTTGTGGCACTAGGTAAAGCTGGTCTCCCAGGGTTCCTTTTCTTCTCAGAAGACATCTGTGGCCTTTTGTTAGATCTTCCTGGATTAAAATCAAAGTGGGAGGGTGGGAAGGGTGGAGGTGAAAGAGGGCATAGAGGGGATAAATGTGATGCGGGAAAAAAAGAATAAATAATATGATTGACTAACAAACTGCCCAGCACTTACTGGGAAAACTTGGTGAATAACAGGACCTGCTTTTATTAGAAAATAAAGGAGAGACTAGAATGGTGAAATTTTCCAGAGAGGAGGGAAGGAGCAGTGCTGTAAGAGGAGGCAGCCGGGGAAGATATTTGTTGAAGGGAGGTAGGGATCTAACATTTGTTGGGTGTCCGTTGTTAGGTGTCAGGATCTTTGCCCGTTATTTAATCCCTATAATAGTTTTATAGAGCAGGCACTGTCCACATTTTTCATACATTCATTCAACAAGTACTTATTGAGCTCTGTACCAGACATTGTACTGGATCCTTGCGCTACCTCAATGAACAAATTCTTGCTTTGGGAGACACTAAACACACCTAGGAAATAAGCATTAAAAATATAGTGTATGACCCTAGCTGGTTTGGCTTAGTGGATAGAGCATCGGCCTGCAGACTGAAAGGT
Organism: Myotis lucifugus; assembly: GCF_000147115.1. Classification (NCBI taxonomy): domain Eukaryota; kingdom Metazoa; phylum Chordata; class Mammalia; order Chiroptera; family Vespertilionidae; genus Myotis; species Myotis lucifugus. Next base: position 3,368,776 of record NW_005871157.1, read on the forward strand.
CCCAGGTTTGATTCCGGTCAAGGGCATATGCCCAGGTTGCAGGCTCGATCCCCAGTAGGGGATGTGCAGGAGGCAGCCAATCAATGATTCTATCTCATCATTGATGTTTCTATCTCTCTCTCTCCCTCTCCCTTCCTCTCTGAAATCAATAAAATCATATTTTAATAAAAATATATATATATTGTATGGGTTCTGGCCAGTGTGGCTCAATTAGTTGAGCATCATCCCATGCACCACAAGGTCACTGCTTCGATTCCTGGTCAGGGACATGCCCAGGTTGCTGGTTCAGACAGTAGGCAACTGATCAATGTTTTTCTCTCTCCCCCCCTTCTCTCTCTAAATATCCATAAAAACATATTTTACAATATAGTATAGTGTATGGATGTGGAGGGAGTTTGAAGAGGGTAAAGGGGGTCAAATATAAAATATATGGTGACGGGTGAGAACAGACTAGAAAGGGTCAATGGGGGGGAGGACATATGTAATACTGTCAACTATAAACATTTTTTTTTAAATATGACAAGGAGATGAGACTTTTGGGTGGTGAACACACAATGTAGTAGATAGATGATGTATTATAGAATTGTACACTTAAAACTTAATTTTACCAATGAATGTCACCCCCAATAAATTTAATTAAATAAAATAGGGCATGTTAAAAGGTGATAAGTTGCCCTAGCTGGTTTGGCACAGTGGCTAGAGCATCGGCCTGAGGACTGAAGGGGTCCTGGGTTTGATTCCAGTCAAGGTCACATGCCTGGGTTGCAGGCTTCATCCCCAGTGTGGGGCGTGCAGGAGGCAGCCAATCAATGATTCTCTCTTATTATTGCTGTTTCTCTCTCTCCCTCTCCCTTCCTCTCTGAAATCAATATATATATATAAAGAGTGATAAGTGCTATAGAACAAAAGAAAAAATAGAGCAAGGTAAGGGGGTTTGGAAATAGAGGAGGGTTGGGAGGGTTGACCATATATTAAGTAAGGTGATCAGAGAAGGCCTTCTGGAGAAGATGAAATTTGAGCAATGCCCAAAAGGAGGTGAGGGAATTGGCTAAGCTGTACAGTTGGAGGACATGCTCTTCAGAAGAGGGACTAGCCACTGCAAACTCTGTAAATCACAAGTGTGCGTGAAGGGTTTGAGGAAAAGTTGAGGCCAGTGTCACTGGAACAAAATGAGTGAGGGGCAGAGTGGTAAGAGATAAAGTCAAGAAGATAAGGAGCAGAGGGAATTAGTCACGAAGGGCCTTGTGGGCTATTGTGTAAACTTTGGCTTTTACTTTGAATGAAATGGGGAGTCATTGCAGGATTTTGAGCAGAGGAGTAATATGAAGTCACTTCTATTTTAAAAGGATCCCTCTGGCTGCTGTGTTAAGAATAGACTAGGGGGAACAAGGGTAAAAGCAGTATGACCTGTTAGGTGGCTATAGCAGTAATCCAGGCTAGACATGGTGGCAGCTTGACCAGTGGATAACAAAGCAGGTGGGAGAAGGCATAGGGTTCTGGACATGTTGAGGGTAGAGAATTTCCTGGTGGGTTGAATGTGGTATGTGAGAGACAAATGTCATTAAGGATAACAAGGAATGCCCTGGCTGGTTTGACTCAGTGGATAGAGCATCGGCTTCTGGTCAAGGGCACATGCCCAGGTTTCGGACTCGATCTCCAGTGAGGGGTATGCAGGGGGCGGCCTATACATGATTCTCTCTCGTCGTCATTGATGTTTTTCTCTCTCTACCTTCCTCTCTGAAATTTAAAAAAAAAAAAAAAAAGGATAACCAGGATTTGGGGCCAGAACACTAGAAAGATGAAATTGTCATCAACTGAGGAAGGGAAGACTGCATGTGGAATAGTGTTAGTTCTGAATATGCTGAGTTGTCCTAGAATCTACATGGGGATGTGGAGCAGGCATTTGTATAAACAAGTTGGGAGCAGGTGCAAGATGTCTTGGGCTAGAGATGCAAACTGGTAACACAAAACATATGTGTGCGTTATGAGCCATTGAGTCAGCTCCAACTCCCGGCAACCCTATGAATGAGTTACGTCCAGAGTGTCCTGTCCTCAAAGCCCTACTCAGCTCCTGTAGCATCATGCCTATGGCTTCTTTTATGGCGTCAGTTCCTCTCATATGTGATCTTCCTCTTTTCTTGTTGCCTTCAGTTTTTCCAAGCTTTATTATCTTTTCCAGAGAACCCTGACATCTCATTTTGTGCCCGAAATAGGACAGCTTCAGTTTTCTCATTTTTGCATCCAGCAACTTTTCAGGATTGATTTGCTCTACTACCTGCTTGTTCATCTTTCTGTTGGTCTAGGCCCAAGTATCCATAGAACTCTCTCCAACACCAACTTTCAAATGAATCATTTTTCCCCCCTATCAGCCTTCTTCACTGTCCAACTTTCACATCCATATACAGTAATTCGAAATGCGAGGGCGTGGATGATTTTAGCCTTGGTCTCTAATGACACACACTTGCTACTAAACATATAGATGGTATTTAAAGCCATGAGGCTGGATGAGATCACCCAGGAAGATAGAGGAGAACCCTGGGCACTCCAATCTCTAGAAGGAGGTCAGGGCGAAGAAAAGCCAAGCCAACTGAAAGGAAATGGCCAGTGAGGAAGGAGAAGCACCAAGAACACCAAGAGAGTGTGATGTCCTGAAAGTGAAGTGAAAAAAATGTCTAGAGGGGAAGGGATTGACCAAGTGTGTCAAATGCTGTGGATAGGCCAAGTAAAATGAAGATTTAAAATTGACCATTGTAATAAAAGTTTTCTAAAATTAACAGTGCTGATGGTTGCACTGTGATTATACTAAAAGCCATTAAATTGTGCACTACACTTCATATGGGTGAATTCTATAGCATTTGAATTCTGTCTCTTTTTTTAATCTTCACCTGAGGATATTTTTTCCCATTGATTTCTAGAGGGAGTAGAAAGGACGGAAGAGGGGGGAGGAGAGAGAAAGAGAAACATTGATGGGAGAGAGACACATCGATTGGTTGCCTCCTGCACACGCCCCTACCAGGGCTGGTGAACCTGCAGCTGAGGTTCCCTTGACCGGAAATGGAACCTGTGGCCCTTTGGTCCACAGGTCAACACTCAAACCACTGAACCACACCGACCAGGGCCATCTTCATCATTTTTTAAGTGTAAATTCAGTATTGTTAAGTACATTCACATTGTTGTGCAGCCAATCTCCAGAACTCCTTTCTTCTTGCAAAGCTGAAACTCTATACCCATTAAACAAGTTCCCCCCCATTTCATATTCCTCCCAGCCTCTGGTAACCACCCTTCTTCTTTCTGTTTCCATGAATTTGACTACTCTAGATACCTCATAGTGGCATCATAAAGTATTTTTCTTTTTGTGACTGGCTTATTTCACTTAGCATAATGTCCTCAAGATGCATCCATGTTCGAGTATGTGTCAGAATTTCCTTCCTTTTTAAGGCTGAATAAGATTCCATTGTATGTAATATATTTATATATATTTTGTTTGTTTGTCCCTTTATCTGTCAATGGACACTGGATTGCTTCCATTTTGGCTATTATGAATAATGCTTTAGTGAACATGGGTGTACAAATACCATATTATTATTTTATTTATTTTTTAAATGTTTTTATTGATTTTAGAGAGAGGAAAGGAGAGAGAAAGAGAGAGCAAAACATTGATCGGTTGCCTCCTGCATGCACCCCAACTGGTGACCGAACCAGTGGCCTCTTGGTGCACAACAAGATGATGTTCAACCAACTGAGCTACATCGGCCAGGGAAAAATACCATTTAAAAAAAAGTATTTAAAACATTACTCTGAGAAGGGGTGCATGACACAAAAGAATTCCAGTAAGTGGTCTGGCTAGGATTTGAACTCAGGCCACCTGGTTCTGGAGCCTATGGTTGCCCTCCACACTTATGAGATCATGCCACATCAGCAGCCTATACTCTTTTACATCAGGACAGGTTCTGCATTCTTATATGGAAGAAAAGGAAACAGACATTTTCCATTTATGCATGTGACCCTATTTCTATAGAGTTATTCATTTGGGTCTTCTCGTCCCTTTCCCCTCATGCTCCTCATCACCACAGGCTTTGGACCTCGAGATTCTGTCCTTTGAACATGGGAATGTTTCTCTCCTTCTTATCAGAATCTGCTAGGCCTGCAACCCTGTGGCTCTGGGGTGTCGCTCAGCACTGAGAGTGTCCACTTGCTTGGGAGCCACATGTCCTCCCACAGTCCCAATGCTGCTGCATTGAGGGTACACTTTGACATATAGCCCCAGCATAAGAACTGAAACCCTATCGAATCTAGCAAGAGTACATATTTTCCAACAGAGTAGCCCAGACTCTGCTATGTATTATTAGCTCTTTGCCTCTGAACTTTTGTCCAAAGAGCGAGGGAGAACTAGAAAGGAACACTTGATGAGAACAGATAAATAGCTGGAGTTCAGTAAGCAGGGAGTGAGAAGCAGAGAAGAGAATTGGAAGTGGGAAGGGTTGGAAACTTGCATTATCCCCTGGTGTCTCTCAAAGGAGAGAAGGAGGGGGGATAGAATGGATGAATGCCTGCATAATGCAAATGCAGTTCAGCTGAGCCAAGGGAGAAGCAGAGGTATGTGGGAGGAGGTGCTGCTCTGAGACCTCAGCTTTGCTCATGATTTGTTCACAAAGGTAGGTAAGATGGGGAGGAGGTGCTTGGTGGAGGCAAGGAGCTATTCAGGAGCACCAGTGGTCAGGAATGAGATGTCATCACCCAGGCCAGAAGAAGCCCAAGGTGACGCGGTAAAGTGCCTTAGCTCCCCTCCTCAGGCATTTCCTGATCCATATTTAGTAGCTCTTCAAGAATGGAGACCTCAGCCCTAGCTGGGTTGGCTCAGTGGATGGAGCGTTGGCCTGCGGACTGAAGGGTCCCAGGTTCAATTCTGGTCAGGGGCATGTACCTTGGTTATGGGCACATCCCCAGTGGGGGGTGTGCAGGAGGCAGCTGATAGATGCTTCTCTCTCATCGATGTTTCTGGCTCTCTATCCCTCTCCCTTCCTCTCTGTAAAAAATCAATAAAATATATTTTTTTAAAAAAAGAATGGAGACCTCAGCCAGCCCTGAGCCTTCCAGGACTTAGAACCTGCTCCCAATGCAAAGCCACCTTTTCTGTGGGGATAACTCTAGCCCACACTTTTTCTGCATTCTTCTCCTATCCTAGGTATCTTTGTCTCTGGATCTGTTCCTGGACGTTTATCTGTTTCTTTCTATCAACACTTTATTCTCTCAATCCAGACTTATGGTTCGCTGGGGAGAGGGACGGGGGGTAGTGGGGGAAGGGGAGGTGAGAAGGATGGTAAATGAAGAGTTCCTAAAAGATCAGTACCAAGATCTCTTTCTCATTCTACTCTCTCCTCCTAGGCTATTTCATTCCTTACCATGGTTGGTTTTGTTTTTAATATGTTGCTATTGATTTCAGAGAGATGTAGGGGGAGAGAAAGCTAGAAACATGTCCCCTAATGGGGATCAAGCCCACAACCCAGGCATGTGCACTGACCTGGAATCAAACCACGATCTCCTGGTTCATGGGTCGATGCTCAATCACTGAACCACATGGGCTGGGCCATGATTGGGTTTTAAATTAAATATTTATTTGTTTTTATGAAAGTTACACATGTACATACATGTTCTTTATTATATGTTCTTTATTACTTACAATGGGGGGATGGGTGTGAGGTGGAAGGAATCAATGGGGAAAAAAAGGGGACATCTGGAATACTTTTAACAATAAAGATAATTTTTTTAAAAAAGTAATCCTTATCCCACTCTGCTTCCCAATGCTTAAACGAGATTACAACTCTTAGCTGATTCTTCTGGCATTTATTGATTTTTCTAAATATCATGCCATTTCTTGTTTTTTTAAGTTTCAGATTTAAAAAAATATATTTTTATTTATTTCAGAGAGGAGGGGAGAAGGAAAGAGACATAGAAACATCAATGATGAGAGAGAATCATTGATTGGCTGCCTCCTACATGCCCCACTCTGGGTTGCAAGCCCACAAGCCCGCAAGCCCGCAAACCCGGCATGAGCCCCGACCAGGAATCGAACCGTGACCTCCCAGTTCATAGTTCGATGCTCAACTTCTGAGCCATGCCAGCTGGGTAAGTTTCAAATATACACTGACTTCTATTTTTAATACGAGAACTTCATGCTCTCATCCTCCACATGAATATGCTTGTACTTTCTCTCTATTCTCCTAATATAGTAATGTTACTTTTGTTAAATCAATATTGAATGTTTACAACTTATGAGGGTGTAAATGTTATTTTCAAGCTGTGACACTTAATGTACTGTTTATATCCCCTTTCTTGTATATTTTCCCCTGAAATTAATAATTCTTTTTTAATTTATTTACTTAACTATCTATGTACTTATCAATTAATTCTCATACTCTCTTCTAGAAATCTCCTCTCAATATGTTCAGATACAACCAAATAGTTTATCAGTTTTATCATTTCCTTTTTTTTCCTTACACACATATATGCCTCCAAAACATTTCACCTCCCGGCTCCAACCTGAGATGGTTGTTCTCTAAGCCTACTGCAAAGCTATTGGTCTTGGATCCTTCACCAGCAACCAGCATATATCCTTCACTTATCTCCTAGGTTGGATACCCCTTTTCCTGGTTTCTATGACTTTTGTTTATTTGTTTACTCTCATTTTGGTGGAGTACATCTCCAATAGCTTCCTGAAAGGGGTGCATGGTAGATCATTTCTTTGAGACTACAAATTCTCATAATTAACTCAGCCAGTGTGGCTCAGTGGTTGAGCACTGGCCCATGAAGCAGGAGGTGATGGTTTAATTCCTGGTCAGGGCCCGTGCTCAGGTTGCAGGCTTGATCCCCAGTAGCGGGTATGCAGGAGGAAGCTGATGGGATTGATGTTTCTATCTCTCTATCCCTCTCCCTTCCTCTCTCTAAAATCAATAAAAATATATATTTTTTTCTCATAATTAACTGATAGCTGGCTAGGTGAAAAAGTCTAGGTCATTAGTTATTTTCTTCAGATATTTGATAACATTGCTCCATTGTCTTTTGGCTACCAGTGTTGCTGCTGACAAGTCTGAAGTCATTGTGAATATCCATCCTTTGTGACCTGTTTTATTTATTTATTTATTTATTTATTTATTTATTTATTTATTTATTTTATTATTTTTTTAAAAATATATTTTAGTGATTTTTCACAGAGAGGAAGGGAGAAGGATAGAGAGTCAGAAACATCAATGAGAGAGAAACATCGATCAGCTGCCTCCTGCACACCTCCTACTGGGGATGTGCCCGCAACCAAGGTACATGCCCTTGACCAGAATCGAACCTGGGACCCTTGAGTCCACAGGCCAACGCTCTATCCACTGAGCCAAACCGGTTAGGGCTGTGACCTGTTTTATGTCTCAGAAGCCTTTAGGGTGCTCTCTTTGACTCCAGTGTTCTGATATGTGGTAGATCTTTTCTCAATGGATCCCCTCCGTTTTTGTTTTACTACCCTCTCATTCTGAAATTCATATAAATCGATGCTGGAGATTCCTGCGTTGACTCTATAATTTTCTTTTTTCCCCCTCTCCTATTATCTATCACTTTTTTGTCCAGTTTTCTAGAATATTTTTTCTTGTTTTTTATTATTGATAGACTTGAGAGAGATCAATTTTTGTTGTTCCACTTATTTAGTTGATTCTTGTATGTGCCCTGACTGGGGATTGAACATACAATCTTGATGTATCAGGATGCTGCTATAACCAGCTGAGCTATCTGGTCAGGGCCTGGAATATTTATTCAACTTATATTTTCCAACGCTTCTATTTTTTTTTAATTTTTTTAAATATATTTTATTGATTTTTTACAGAGAGGAAGGGAGAGAGATAGAGAGTCAGAAACATCGATGAGAGAGAAACATCGATCAGCTGCCTCCTGCACATCTCCTACTGGGGATGTGCCCGCAACCCAGGTACATGCCCTTGACCGGAATCGAACCCGGGACCCCTCAGTCCGCAGGCCGACGCTCTATCCACTGAGCCAAACCGGTTTCGGCTCCAACGCTTCTATTGATATTTTCTCTCAGCTATCATATTTTTAATTTCCAGTAACTTTTTATTATTCTCTGGATGTTTGTTTTTATAGCTCTCCTCTTCAATATTCTATTCATCTCGAAGGATACTAATTATAGTCCCCCCTCCCGTTTTCTTTTGTTTCCTGGAATTGTTTCTATATTCTCTGAGAATTTATTTTCTGTTTCTGTTTTGTTTTGACTTGTTTTCATGTTAACAGTTTTCCCCCCAGTGCTATTGGCTAGTCATTTCTACAAGCAAGGCACTGGGTCATTTCAGTATGTGGTCATTCAAATTAATCTAATTATCCAAATTTGTTCTCCACTCAGGGCCTTGGAATATGCTATTCCTATTGTCTGTGTATTGGTTAAACTGCACTGCTGGAACCGTCTTCTACTTTTTCTAAAACTGGCTTCAGGCCTCAGTTTAAATGTCACTACAGAAATGGGTTTCCCATTATTCTTTTTTTTTTTTTTTAATCTCTGAACTTTTTATTGGCCTCCTACTCCTCCCCAAGGGGCGCCACACTTTTGCTGCCTTTAACACCTTAGAACTTTGGTGTCGTTGACCTCAGACACTATTTTGCCATCCACAATCCTGCAAGTGGTGGTCTTCTGAATGGATTGCATGGACTGGCTGCTGTCCAGGGCATCACTAAGATGGAAGTCCTCCCCTTCTTCCAGCAGGCGGCGGTAGGTGGCGACCTCAAACTCCAGCTTGTCCTTGATGTTCAATAGGGTCTTGTACTCCTGGGTCTGGCGCTGCCCCTGAGCCTGGGCCTGGGCCAGCTCCGACTCTAGGTGCAGTAGGATCCTGTTGAGCTGCTCCACCTGCACGGCATAGCGCATCTCCACCTCCCGTAGGCTCTTCTCCAAGCCGGCCTTCAGACTTCTTATCGAGTCCAGGTCAATCTCCAAGGACTGGACCATACGTCTCAGCTCTGTGATTGTCATCTCAGCAGCTCCTATCTCAGTGGTCTGCAAGTGACCACTGTGGTGCTCTCCTCAGTCTGTTGGGACCAGTACTTGTCTAGCTCCTCTTGGTTCTTCCAAGCCAGCTCATCATACTGGGCTGGGATGTCTGCCATGATCTTGCTGAGGTCCTGAGATTTGGGGGCAACCAACTCCACAGTCAACCTAATCTGGTTCTGTAGACCATTTACTTCTTCCTCATGAAGATCAGCTCATCCTTGAGAGCCTCGATCTCTGTCTCCAGCTGCAGTCGAGTGATATTGGTGTCATCAAGGACCTTCCGCAGCCCATTGATGTCACTCCCCACAGACTGAAGCACGGCTAACGCTGTCTCATACTTGACTCTGAAGTCATCAGCAGCAGGACAGGCACTGTCAGTCTGTAGAACAATGCAGGCATTGCCCACAGACTCTGCAAAGATCTGAGCCCTCAGGTCCTCAATGGTTTTGAAATAATGCCTCCAGTCTCTGACCTTCTTCCCCAGGTGTTCCAGGATTTTGATCTCCAGACTCCGATTATCAGCCTCCAGGCTTCTCACCCTCTCCAGGTAGGAGGCCAGGCAGTCATTCAGGCATTGCATAGTCTCCTTCTCGCTCTGGATGCCCCCTATGCCTGCTAGACCCACGGCCATCCCCGCAGCGAGGCCCCAGACCCCCAGCCACTCTGCACACTGGTGGAGTAGGACATGGAGAGCTGGGAGCCCGAGCCTCGCACCTGCATAGATGCTGGCCATGCTGCTGGTTGGCTGGACCCAGTAGCTGAGCTACTGCAGGGAGTCCGGTAGTTTGAGGAGAAGCTGGAGCAGGTGCTGAAGCTCACGTTGTCCAGGGAGGAAGGCGAGAAGCCGAGACTCACCTTCAGGCAGCAGTTCCCCTGTTACTCTTCATCCTCACACCTTTGTTTCTCTTTTAACACTTAACACAAGTTGTCATTCTATATTGTTTGGTTTGTTTACTTGTGAATGGTCAGTCTCCTCCAATAAGTGTCAACTTCATGAATTCAGAGACCTGAATTACAGCCAGTGCCTAAAAGTGTCTGGCACATAATAAGTGTACAGCTAATATTTCATAAAGAAATGAATGAACTCAGGAAACAACAGTATCTTCCTCCATCATTGAATCTCCAAAATATATTTTGAAATTGCACACTTTTGCCATTTCTGCTGCCACCATTTTAGTCCAAGTGGCTATCTTTTCCTCCCTGATGTAGTGGGTATCTTTTATTTGTCTAGTATCCTGTTTTTTTTTTGTGTGTGTGTGGGGGGGGGGGGAACAAACTCCCTTTCTCTGATAAATCTGTTCCTTCCCATATTAATCATGTCATTTTGCTGGGAGGTTGCTCTCATTATATCCTGCTGCTCACCCACCTTCCCACTGCGAGAATAGGCACCTGCTCCATCAGAGCCCTGGGATTTTAAACACAGAAACTAAAGGAAGAGACTCAGACCCTCTCTCTTGGACAATCTGTGAGATGTGAAGGCAGGTACCACTGGTGGCCAGTTCCTATCATTGTCAAGAAATCTGGGTCTGAGAAAATAAAGCAAGATCGGAGACATGGAGCCATCTCCTTTTCACTGGTTTTAATTTTCCCTCGTGTCAGCCACAGCCCAGCCCATCCCACAATCTGGTTCTATAAACCAACAAATTCTCCCGTTTGCCCAAACTGGTCTGAATTACATTTCAGTTATCTGTTACAAAATGAGGCCTAGCGTCCTGGACGTCTGTGATAGCCTTCTGACTGCTCTCCCCATTTCCGATTATCTGTTGTATTTCATTTTCCTCCCACAGAGTGGTCTCTTCAGAATTTACATCCTGCTGACGAAGAGCACAGAATGGGTTAGACTCTCGGCCTTTATTATCTGAGTTTCCTTGGGTAAGTTATCTACTAGTAACCTGCCTGTTCCAAGGTTTACAAACTGGTAGAGAGGGGATAATGACATCTCAAAAAGTCATTGTGAGGCTCAAATAAGGAAAGTACACTTAATAAGCACTCACTTAATGTTTGCTAGTTGTCCGAGCCAGGTAGCTCAGTTGGTTAGAGGGTTGTCCTAATACGCCAAGGTTGTAGGTTTGATCCCTGTTCAGGGCACTTACAAGAATCAACCATGAATGCATAAATAGGTGGAACAACAAATCAATGTTTCTTTTTTTTTCTTTTTAAATATATTTTATTGATTTTTTTGCAGAGAGGAAGGGAGAGGGATTCTCAAGAGAGAAACATCGATCAGCTGCCTCCTGCACACGGCAACCAAGGTACATGCCCTTGACCGGAATCGAACCTGGGACCTTTCAGTCCGTAGGCTGACGCTCTATCCACTGAGCCAAACCAGCTAGGGCAACAAATCAATATTTCTATCTCTGTCTCTCTCCATTTCTTTTTCTAATATCAATCAATCAATAAATGCCCTGGCCAGGTAGCTCAGTTGGTTAGAGCGTTGTCCTCATATACTAAGGTTGCTAAGGTCATGGGTTCAACCTTCAGTCAGGTCACACACACAAAGCAACCAATGAATACATAAATAAGTGAAACAATGTTTTGCTCTCTTTCTCTTCCCCTCTTTCTAAAAATCAATAAATAAAAATTTAAAAAATGTTAGCTAGTGTTGGTGTTAGCAGTAGTAACTCAGATCATGTCACTGCCATACCTACTTCCTGACCTAGTTTAACTCCACCCTGCTCACTAGCCATTAGTGACTTGCCTATTACTTATACTTATCCAGTAGGTAGGCTCTTGATAAAATGGATTGAGGAAGCAGGGCTTTAGTTCCTTCCTTCTCCTGAAATGTTCTCCCAGCCCCTTTTCCCTTGGCCCAGCTAACTCCTTATCTTTTTGCTTCAGCTCAAATATCACTTGTTTCACCTCCCTAATCAAAATTATAATCTACAGGGTCTACAGGAATACTCCCTTCATAAAACCAGCAGTACTATAATTTCTTACCAGGACAGGTAGAAGAATTGTTCACAGATAATCTTTTTTAAAATATATTTTTTGTTGATTTCAGAGAGGAAGGAAGAGGGGGAGAGAGATAGAAACATCAATGATGAGAGAAAATCATTGATAGGCTGCCTCCTACATGCCCCACACTGGAAATCGAGTCCGCAACCTGGGCATATGCCCTGACCTGGAATTGAACCGTCACCTCCTGGTCCGTAAGTCGATGCTCAACCACTAAGCCATGCCGGCTGGGTGACACGGTTAGTCTTAATTCAGATTACACTGAAATCTGTTTTGATTGGTAGGTGCTTATGCTGTGTGCACCCAGTTAAATATTTTGAATATCATCCTTACATAGAATCCTTTTCCTTCAAAGCAGTTATTATAATTTGTGTGTGTGTGTGTGTGTATATATATATATATATATATCATATACATATATATACAGAAATACATATGTATGTATATATGTGTGTATATATATATGAGAGCTATTTCCTCTCAATACAATGTTCCATGAATATAGAGATATATGTTTTGTTCATCACTATATGCCTAATCTTTTTTTTTGGTGCCAAAACCCAGGAACGAATATATGCCTAATCTTCTTATATAATAAAAAGCTAATATGAAAATTGTCCCCTTGACCGGGAGTCCAACCAGGAGTTCAACTGGGAGTTCAACAAGGGGGCGGGGCCAACCAGCCAACCGCCTGTGGCCCCTCCTCCCAGCTGTGCACGAATTTGTGCACCAGGCCTCTAGTCTATATAATAAAAGCCTAAGCGACTGTTACAGTGGAACGACCAGAATGACAGGTCGCTATGATGCGCACTGACCACCAGGGAGCAGACACTCAATCAGGAGCTGCCCCCTGCTGGTCAGTGCACTCCCACAGGGGAAGTGCTGCTCAGCCAGAAGCTGGACTCATGCTGGCAAGCGCAGTGGCGGTGGCGGGAGCCTCTCCCACCTCCATGGCAGCGCTAAGGAACAGCAAGTCAAGCGGTAGGGAGCAGCGAGCAGGTGGGCGATAAGGATCTAGGGGTCCTGGACTGTGAGAGGGATGTCCAATTCCTGGCTTAGGCCCGATCTCTGAGGGAATCGGGCCTAAGCCGGCAGGCAGACATCCCCCAAGGGGTCCTGGACTGCGAGAGGGCACAGCCTGGGCTGAGGGACACTCCCCCTCCCCCAGTGCATGAATTTCATGTACCAGGCCTCTAGTACCTAATATAATAGTAGACACATTCTTTGGTGTACAACACAAAGAATATTTATGAAAGAATGAGTGAATTTTTTGAGCAACTCCTCGAAAATTTAGACTGGAGTTCTAGGTTCCAATAAGATGGGAATTAGACTCTTGGACATGGGGTAGGGTGAGGTCAATCGATAAGAGGAGACTGGTCACAGGGTTATTCCACTCTCTCACCCACCTGAGCTACTAAAGTTGATAAGGAAGTAACAGGTGCCAAAGAAAAGTTTCTTCCTCATCCTACATTATTTCACTCATCTCTGGCTGGCTCAGTTTTCCCCATGGGGCTGGTTCTGTGGCTTCTCTGCATATAAGGGGACACATGTAGCTTGGATCCTTTGGGAACCTGGGGCTGGGAAGCCAAATAGCCCAAATTCTTATGAATCATGGTCAGATTGTTGTTCTGGGTCTGCAGGTGATGTCTCCACCCTATAAGTCCGGTTTCCTCATCTTCTCACTTTATATCTGGGGTCCCTAAATCCTGACCCTCTTCCTTCTCTGCTTCAGAGACTTGGGTCCTCACTCTCTCTGTTCCCTAATTCTCAACTCTGTGCTGAGTTTCAATGGAGGTATTTTCTTTCCCCACTAGCTGTTGACCCACGGCCTCGGTTCTCAACTATGTGGGCCCCTCCTCATGACATGGCAGCTGGCTCCTCTCACAGCCAATGATCTAAGAGAGAGATGAACACAGAAGTCACAATGTCTCTTATAATTTAGCATCAGAAATGACATAGCCATAATCTATTAGTCACAGACCAACCTTGATTCAGTGTGGTAGAGGTGGAATACCAGGAGGGTGGGATCATTAGGGGCCGACTCAAAGACTAGCTACCACAGATGGGTTAGAGAAATTTGGAGAAGGAAGAATTTTTAGGACTTGAAGAAGGAAAATGGAGGACACATTAACCAAATGCCTCTTATGGGCCGGGCCCTTTATATCAAGTTATTAACCTTTTCCACAACAATATTATTTCTATTTTTCATATAAAGAAATTCAAATATGGAGAAAATAGGTGCCTAAAATTAAATCCAGTAAGTAGCAGAGTCAGAATTTGTTACATTATTATGTGGGCCACTTTGGTTACATTTAGCATATACCCACGGTCGGCAAACCGTGGCTCACGAGCCACATGCGGCTCTTTGGCCCCTTGAGTGTGGCTCTTCCACAAAATACCACGTGTGGGCACGCACGTACAGTGTGATTGAAATTTCGTGCCCCATGCGCAGAAGTTGGTATTTTGTGGAAGAGCCGGTATTTTGTGGAAGAGCCACACTCAAGGGGCCAAAGAGCCGCATGTGGCTCGAGAGCCGCGGTTTGCTGACCACTGGCCATATACCAAAGGGTGGAATATGTGCTACTGAAGATATGAGAAGTAATTTTAGTTAGTATAGAGCAGCGAATTTCAACCAGTGTGTTCAAGAATTTTAAAAACATGCAATCAATCCCTGAGTATTTAGTCAAGGGCACTGACCTCTTTTCCCTTAGATTGTCAAATAAAAATATGACAACAGCCAACACAACAATAGCTATCCAGTGTGAATAAATCAAAATTATTTGATTTTTTGTCAGATAGGCAAAAAATATATTTTTTTGGTGTGCTGCAGAATTTTAGTAATTAGTTTATGTATGCCATGAGATGGAAAAGGTTGAAAATCGAAAGAGATAGAAAGAGACATACTGCCCGGCCAGCATGGCTCAGTAGTTGAAGGTCGACCTATGAACCAGGAGGCCATGGTTCCATTCCAGGTCAGGGCTCATGCCCAGGTTTCAAGCTCAATCCCCAGTGTGGAGTGTGCAGGAGGCAGCCGAACAATGATTCTCTCTTATCATTGATGTTTCTGTCTCTTTCTCTCTTCCTCTCTCTTCCTTCCTAAAATCAACAAAAATTGCCCTAACCCAGTGGTTGGCAAACTGCGGCTCTAGAGCCACATGTGGCTCTTTGGCCCCTTGAGTGTGGCTCCTCCCCAAAATACTGACTTCTGCGTATGGGCCACGAAGTTTCAATCGCACTGTACATGCGCACCCGCACGTGGTATTTTGTGGAAGAGCCACACTCAAGGGGCTAAAGAGCCACATGTGGCTCGTGAGCCACAGTTTGCCAACCACTGCCCTAACCAGTCTGGTTCAGTGAATAGAGTGTGGGCCTGCAGACTGAAGGGTCCAGGTTTTGATTCCAGTCAAGGGCATGTACTTTGGTTGCAGGCTCCTCCCAGGCCCGGGCTCTGGTCAGGGCGAATGTAGGAGGCAACCAATCGATGTGTTCTCTCACATCAATATTTCTCTCTGTCTTTCCCTTTCTATTCCACTTTCTCTAAAAATCAATCGGGTGAGGATTTAAAATCCTATATAATAAAAGCATAATATGCAAATTGACTGAATGGCAGAACGACCTGTCGCTATGACATGCACTGACCACCAGGGGGCAGCTGCTCAACCAAGACCTGCCCCCTGGTGGTCAGTGTGCTCCCACACGGGGGGAGCGCCACTCAGCCAGAAGCCCGGGGGCGGGGGGGGGGGGGGAAGCTGGCAAGCACAGTGGCGGTGGTGGGAGCCTCTCCCACTTCCGCTGCAGGCAGGAGGTAAGGAGCAAGGGGTTCCAGACTGCAAAAGCCCCGGACTGTGAGAGGGTGCAGGCCGGGCTGTGGGATGCCCCCCTACTCCCCCTCCAGTGCACGAATCTCATGCACTGGGCCTCTAGTAAATGAATGAAATAAAAAAATATTTTTGAAAAAGACATAACATTGAAAGTATAAAAAGTAAATGCTTTTCAATCTTCTGATTATGTCAAGAGAAAGCTTCAGTTTGGAAGACTTATTCCTTATTACTTCTCTAACACTTGTAAGTTTCCTTTTTTTAAAAAAAATATATTTTATTGATTTTTTTACAGAGAGGAAGGGAGAGTGATAGAGAGTTAGAAACATCGATGAGAGAGAAACATCTATCTGCTGCCTCCTGCACACCCCCTCTCTGGTGATTTGCCCGCAACCAAGGTACATGCCCTTTACCGGAATCG
>NW_005871157.1:3385333-3451585 GCF_000147115.1 Myotis lucifugus
TGATGCTCAACCAACCGAAGCCACCCCAGCCAGGGGGGCATCAGCATCTTTAACAATGATA
The DNA here is from genome assembly GCF_000147115.1 of Myotis lucifugus. Lineage (NCBI taxonomy): Eukaryota > Metazoa > Chordata > Mammalia > Chiroptera > Vespertilionidae > Myotis > Myotis lucifugus. The sequence goes on from NW_005871157.1 coordinate 3,385,395, forward strand.
TTTTTGGGGGTAGGAATTAATAATATATTTCATTTTTTATTGCATTTATTTTTTATAGTTACTTTCTGCTTTTGGACAAGTGATACTGATTTTAAGTTTCTAAAGGAATATGAGATTTGACTTACATGCTTTATTTAAGACTTATACAAAAAAAATAATAGACAGTAGTTCAAGTGATACTTAGGTATGGCAAAAATTATGAGGATGGCACTGAGGTTTATTGCCTTCCCATCAACTCTATGTTGAGGGAGAAGCCGGTTTGAAGTTCCAGCCTCAAGCGGGTTCTGCTATGGGAGCTAGTTGGACAAAATCACAAGTTAAAATTCACAACCAGCCTGCCCGGTGCGGCTCTGCCGGAGTGTCCTCCCAGGCACAGAAAGGTCGCAGGTTCGATTCCCCCCTGCAGGGAACTTACTCAGGTTGAGGGTTTCATCCCCAGTAGAGCAAGGGAGGTGGCTAAACGATGTTTCTCTCTCTCCTCTCTCTAAAACCAATAAAAACATATCCTCCGGTGAGCCTAAAAAAAAAAAAAAATTACAACTTAGTTCTTCCCTGTGATGTTTCCTAAGCATGTCTCCTTTCCCCATTCAACTCCTCAGGGCCGGCGGGGAGTTTGTGGATGAATGGAGCTAGGAATGAGAGTGAGTTTCGTGGGAAACGTAAGCTTCACGCCGCATTCAGCTGCCGGCGAAAGACCGTGTGCGGCCGGCGGAGACAGCGCAGTGAGAACCGGACATGTGTACATTGTCCAACCTCTTAGTCCCGAATCCAACTCCACAGCCCGATTTTGGGGGTCCTCCATCACTTCTAAGCCATTGCATCTTCACATTTAAAGTTTCCGTGGGGAAATGGGCAGGACCAAAGTTTTAGGACACACGGGGTGTGCCGCGAATTTCTGTATTAGAGGGGTTGGGGCAGCGGGACGGTGTGGTTGCAATGGGGTCTCGGAAGTTGCGTTGTACATGCTTTTACATACCAGCACGTGGACAACGCAAGGGGCTAACGGGGCGGTGGGGTATTCTAAGTAACAGCGCCGAACTCAGTCCGGAGTTCTGACAACGGAACCGGCGGCCCATTCCGCCGCCCCGCCCCACAGCCCCCGCAGTTCCCTCCGGGAGAGTCCGTCCGCGTCCCGGGCCGTCCCCGCATGAGGTCACCGCCACATCACGTGCCCGAGCCCGCGGAAGCGCCACATCGCCAGCCGCGCCCCTCACCCCCCCGCCCCACGTGACCGGCCTACTTTCTCCCGCCCGCCCCGCGACTCCGCTCGGGAGCCCCGCCCCTCGCGCGCCGGACCGGCGAAGCCCCGCCCCTCCCCGGCCCAGGCTCCAGCGTGCCCGCGGCCCCACGTGCTTCTTCCTGCCCAATGGGAGCCGGCGCCGGGCGCGGGGAGGCGGGGAGGAGAGAACGGCTCCGTTACGCTGCGAGAAAGGGGCGGGGCCGGCAACGTCGGAGTGAACGGAGGGACGCAACGGAGGCAGGTCGGAGCCGCTGCCGTCGCCATGACCCGTGAGCGCTGCGCCCCTCTCCCCTGGCCCTTTCCCCCAGTCCACCCCGGGCAGCGCTGCCCGGGCCCGCCGCGGGCCGCCTCCTGCCTCCCCAGCGGGGCCCTTTTCGGGGCGCGCTCTTAGCGACCCTCCCCTCGACGCCGGAAATCGGCCCCTGCCCACCGCCACTTCTGGAGGGACACTCGCCCCCCGCCCCCACGCCCGGGTCCGGCAGAGGGCCGCCCCGACCTTCCGCGGCGCGGGGAGACGCCTGCGTCGGGGGGAGAGGCCCAGAGCCCCCACGGCGACCCGACCCCTGCACACCCCCCATCTCCACACACCCCACCTGTCTGGGAGCGCACGCCGCCCCGAACGAACCTCGAAACCCGCCTCCAGCAGGCTCCCCGGGACTGTCTTTCCTCCCGTCTTCAGTTTGCCCTGCCCCGAGGCAGGAGGCAGGCAGCTCGGCCCCCTGTCCCCACCCCGCCCCCCACCAGCCTCAGCCCCGGAACGGGCCGGTGCCGGGACCCGGGGGGTGAAGTCTGGGACCCCGCTGGAGACCGCCCGGGCGAGGTTGGGGGGTCGCCGGTGTGTGGCCGGGAAGGCCCCGCGGCTCACCTTTTGCCTCCTTCCTCTAGGCGGTAACCAGCGCGAGCTCGCCCGCCAGAAGAATATGAAGAAGCAGAGCGACTCGGTGAAGGGGAAGCGCCGAGATGACGGGCTTTCTGCTGCCGCCCGCAAGCAGAGGTAGCCCCTGGGAGGGGAGGACCGCAGGCGGGTGAGACGCGGGCCGGGCCAGGGGCTGGACCAGAAAGGAGCGCTGCCTCGGGGCTGACATCCGAAGGAGTCGCGAGGGGCAGGGTGCAGCGCTTCCTCTAGGGCTGTTTCCTCCCCGCGCTCCCAATGGTTAGCTCGCTGCTCGCAGGAAGGGACGGGGCGGGTGCCGGCGGAGTCCGGTGTCTGAGTGCCCCTGGGCCTGACCTGAAGGGCAAGGGCAGGGAGCTTCACATTTCAGATGCTTTAGCGGCGGTGACAGCCCGGTGCTCTTGGCCCTCCTTGCTGTTCGCGTCTCCTCCCTTCTCCCCACCTTCTCACTGGTGTGGCTGGGTGTGGTGCTCAGCACAGAATAGCCTTGTGTGCGGCCAGACTTCTGACCCCTTGGGCAGCAGCCAGATAGAGACGGATCGCCCTTTTTTGAGCCTGAGCTCCCTTCCTTTTAGTCTCCTGTGGGAATACAGCAGCCACACGCTGAGTTTTGTCCCGTCCACTTCCATCTTACCCTTTTGTGCCCTTCATCCCCCCTGCATCTTGTCCCTTTTGCCCTCTGGTACCTCCCAGTGCCCCATCATCTCTACCCCCAGGGACTCGGAGATCATGCAGCAGAAGCAGAAAAAGGCAAACGAGAAGAAGGAGGAACCCAAGTAGCTTTGTGGCTTCGTGTCCAACCCTCTTGCCCTTCGCCTGTGTGCCTGGAGCCAGTCCCACCACGCTCGCGTTTCCTCCTGTAGTGCTCACAGGTCCCAGCACCGATGGCATTCCCTTTGCCCCGAGTCTGCAGCGGGCCCCTTTTGTGCTTCCTTCCCCCCAGGTAGCCTCTCTCCCCCTGGGCCACTCCTGGGGGTGAGAGGGTTACCACTTCCCAGTGTTTTTTTATTCCTGTGGGGCTCACCCCAAAGTATTAAAAGTAGCTTTGTAATTCCTTGAGCGACTGGTTTGACTGGGGATTTGGGGGGAGGGGGGATGGGGATGGAGGAATGGCTGCCCTTTCCCACGAAAAGGGGAGAGAATGTTAGACCCTAAAAGGTTGTGGATATGTAGCCTAAGTGAGACATCACAGAGAAATCCTTTATTATGCTACAACAAGCAGAGAAGTACTCTGGGTATATGGTAGAGGAATCCTCTAAGAACCATAGGGACTTCTTTTCTGTAATTTTTGTCCCCCACCCAGACCTTAACACCATCCCAAGGATGGAGTTGAGGGCCTAAGAAGGAAGGCTCCAAGACCTAAGTTTATGCCCCTCTTCCTTATTCTTTCTCCGTTTGTTTGCTTGCTTGAAAGTTGGCCCAAAAATCCTGCTGCTCACCGACTTCCCACAGTCAGCTGCTTTCAAGTGTTCACATTCTCTTCTTCCAGTCCTCATGGAATGAGGGTGGTTTTTGTCTTCCCACTTCCTTTGACCTCAAGATCAGGATTAAAAGCTGGGGTAGTCTCTGTGTTCCTTCCTTTCTGTGCTCTAGTTTGTTCTGGGGTTCTGGGCTTATTACATCCCTGTGCCCAGGGCTGAACTGCTTATGTTTCTTTTTATCTCCAAGGGCAGAGCCAAGTATGCCTTCAGTCCCTGTTGGTCTTTCCCTGTCCCCCTCTCCACCATGAGAGTGGTTCCTGAGCTGTTGACTTGGGAGTTAGCTCTTGAGTTGGGGGTGAAGATGTAATGGTAGCTCTAGTGAGTCAGATACTTGGCCAGGGCATTAGGGTATATTTGGGCACTTCTTCCCATTCAGACATAGTATTGGCTTCAGCCTAAATGAGGTAACTAACTGCCCATTGTGTCCTTGAGGTGTTTGCTAGGCTCTCCCGAACCAAGACTAGGGGCACAACCTCAAGGGAACCTCAGTTGTGTTAAAAATGCCTAGAATAGATATTTGTTATCTGGCGATACTAATACGATGACATTGTTGCCTGAAGATAGGTGGAGGCTTGGGGTTCTGGGTGGGGGACCAACAGAGTGGTGCCAGTAGCAGCCATAGATAGAGGAGTACACAAGCCCAGCATGAGGCAACCTTGACCCAGAAGGTAGCCCAGCTACCCTTGGTGAAGGTCTTTTCCAGTTCTGCTCCCTCATAGCTGTGGAACCAAAGTCTGCGGTTAGAGAATAGGAAGGGCCTTAGCGTTTGGACCTGCCCTACCTTGCCATCAGATTATGGCAGACCCATGTGAGTCTCCTGGGAACCCTGAGGACTGGCCTTGATTCAGTCCCTACAATAGCTAGGTTTTCAGGAGAGTATCCCAGGCCTACTTCCCCATCCTACCTGAACCAGTTGGTAAGGGTAACCATGACATAGAGTGATGCAAGGAAGAAGACGAAGTGGAAGGCAGAATAGCTGTAGGAAAGATGCTGGGCTTGCACTGGAGGAGCTGGAGAGGTCTCTTGGTCAGCTGGCCTGGCAGCTCCTCTGTGCCCTGAAGAGAGGGAGGGCAACAGTGCTGCTGAAATACCTCTTCCACCCTCCTCCTCCCCCAGCTTCCTTTGTGAAAGCACTTAAGGGCTCTTTGGCACTGCAGAAATCTACACTTTCTTATGGATCCTCACTTGACACTCACCTTCCTCTGGCTCCACTGTTTCAGGGCAACAGAAACAGAGTGAGGGCTTCTGTAAAACAAAAGGCAGCATGTTTTGGAATGACTTTGAAAAGAATGTGAAGGTATTAATATAGGAAACTCCCTTTCTTTGAAAATATCTGGTGTAAGAAGTAGAGGCACACCTGGGTTCAAATGCTAGCTCCAGCATATAACTGGCTATGGGAATTTTGGTAAGATGTTTTATCTGTGCCTCAGTTTCTCCATTTGTAAAATGGAGCAAATAACCTACCTCACAGGGTTGTTGTGAGGATTATATTAAATGAGATTATGTATGTAAAGTAGCACAGTGCCTAGCACATTGTGGGTACTCAATAAAAGGTAATAGCAGCTAGAATCTGAGCTTTCTGGGTAGAGATTGGTAGGATGTGTGTCTGTCTGTCTGTGTGTGTGTGGAGGGAGGGGCATCGAACTGGGGATACCAAACTCTCCATTCTCACCTGGAACTCATAGTTGTAAACCTTGATGATCCACAAGGGCCCAAATACTTCAGCCAGGTAGGAAGCCTCATTGCTGAGAAAGAATACAGTTCTCAAGCAGGTTTAGTCAAATAGCAGGAGGGAATTGCCTGCTGGCACCTACTGCCAACTGGTAACTCTCAGGAGGATATTGTGTTCCTAGAACCATTTCCCCCCCAAAGATTTAGAAATCTTCACATGAGGGCCCTAAAATCTTTGCATGTATTTTTAATTCTCATATCATTCCCCTTGCCCCCTTTTTCTTATACAGATCATCTGACAAGTGCTATTCTTAGAAACTGTTTCTGTTCATGGAGAGCTTTCCTCTTGTCGTGTTTTAAAGTTTAAATAAACACAGTCCCAGACAATCTGGCCATCCCTCCCTGTCCTGGGCATTTTTCCTTCTCTCATACCTCTACCCTTGACACTTTTACGCACCAAGCAAAAAGCACACAAGCATACATGATGCCAGCACTCAGCACTGCCAGAGAAGTATCTGGTGTTTGGGGTTCCATTTTACTCAGGCCAGGCAGACACAGTGTGTGATTCTGTCCTTGAAGGATTACTGAGAAGGTAGAAGAAAAGTGGTAAGAACAAAACTAAGTATTTGGCAAGAGCAAAAAAAAGGGGTTTTAGCCTGGGGAGTCCAGGTCCTGTCCTTACCACTCTCTGGAGGTCGGCTGGACAGTGCAGAGAAGGTCAGGTACATGATATAACAGCTGATGATAGAGGCTTGTAGAAGGCCAGAGCGAGGTTGCTCTGGGCAGAATGGGGATCATTGCTTTAGTCTACAGGGTAGTAATTTCCTCCATTTCTACCCCCAACCCCACTTCTGTTTCCCCACCCTTTGGGAGAAGCAAAGAATTGATAGATTAGGGAAACTAATGTAATTTGCTATACTAATGTCCCCCAAATCTGGAATGTTGCAAGGCATGTACCCACTGAGGCGGATGCAAGGAGCGATGGAGAGGACGGAGAGGAGGCCACAGAAACAAAGGTGCAGACTAAGCAGCATCTTGTTGAGCAGGCAGCCAGCTGGGTGCGTGTAGTTGTGGAACAGGAACACTGCTGCCACACCTGTCATGCTGTAGAATCCTAGGGTGGCCAGCAGCATGGCTAGGAACCAGCGACAGTCTTGGAATGCACCTGTCTGCCTAAGGGTGGAGGTGGGCAATGGCTTCACGCTCCAACTCTTTTTTTATTACCATTACTAACTATTCCCCTCTCCCAGAAGACTGGTGTGACTACCCATCCCAGCTGGCCCACAGAGTTATCAGATTCCTGAGCTTTTTTGATATTGTTCAGTGAGAAGTTATGGGACCATGGACCTGTCCTGTCCTTTGCCCAAGCCCGCTGGGTCTACTAATGTTAGGCAACATTCCCAGGAAGAGCCGTTAGGGTTATGTGCTCCTTACCAGTTCTTATTCCAGGAATGGGCGAAGGCTGTGATAAGCACCAACTGCAACAGGATGAATGTGAAGCCTCCACAGATGCCAATGTAATGCCAGGCTGCAAGTGGGGCACCAATGGGGAAATGTAGCTCATCATATTATTACTCCTGGCCTTCTTCCTACCCTCTCTTTTTCTTAGAAAATCTTTTAGCCTACTGATCAGGATATGAAATGGAAGGTACCTGGGAAGAGATGCTCATCAGGGATGCAGAAGGCAACAGCACAGAGACCTAGCAGGAACAGCAGCTTGAGGAGCCAGAAGCTGGTTAGTAGGGAAAGAAAAGCAGGTTCAGAAGAAAAGACAAAGGAGAGTGGACAGTAGTGCCTACTGAGGAAGGCAAAGGAGAAAGCAAGACTATAGGAAGAAGGAGAGAAGAGACAGCTAAGTATAGGAAAGGAGTCTTGTGTGAGAGCAGCTGGAAGCAGGCCCATTGCAGCTTATTCCAGATTCTCTGATACCTAAATAACATTTGGACAGCATTTTACTATTGACATAGGGCTTGCATGTAATCCCACTGTCACCTCCATTTTAGAAACTGGAAGTTCAGGCCCTGGCCAGGTAGCTCAGTTGGTTAGGGCGTCATCCCAATACGCCAAGGTTGTGGGTTCCATACCCGGTCAGGGCACATACAAGAATCAACCAGTGAATGCATAAATAAATGGAACAACAAAACAACATCCCTCCCTCCCTCTCAAAATCAATTTTTTAAAATCTTTAAAAAATAAAAAGAAACTACCTGTTTCTGTCTTTTTACAATGCTATTACTTCATCTTGGAATTTCCTTGAAGCTTACGTCTACTTCCCTCCCCACCCAAAGAGTACACACAAACCTATTATGCAGCTGTGCCCGAAGGCTGGTAGGGGAGTGCAGGTGGACCAGCAGCACAGCCTGCAGCAGGTGGAAGGTGGCAGTTCCTGCACAAACTCGGTACACAGCCCCAGAGCCACTGAGCACTGGGCAGTGAGAGTGGCCAAACAGATGGGCACAAAACCCCGAGGGCATCTGGATCTGGAAGGAGGGCAAGTCGTCATGCATAGAGAGGTACCTACTTCTCATGGGTATTATCCACTCATTTGTCTCCAGCCCCCAATCTGAATCTTGTCAGTGCAACTCTATCCCCTCACACTTACGCCATTAGCCTTGCCCCAGACCCTCTCCACTACTGTTCTTGATAGCAGCAGGCAGCAGACTGCTGAGGCACCCATATGGAGGATTATGTAGAACAGGCGGCTACAAGTGGACTCTGTGAGATGAGGCCACCTAGAATGGCAGCAGCAGGTACAGGGAACAGGCCCACAGCAGGACACCTGGGGATAGAGCAGATGCAGGGCTAGGGTTACATTAATGCATGTAAGTTTAAACTAAGGCTGAGTTCCAAAATTTCCCCTTTCCTTTTCTTCCAAGCTATTTGGGATTGACTTCCACTGACATCAAACAGAGCTTTCATCCTAAGAGCTTAACTACCGGCAGGCTTGAGCAGACCTTCCTAAAAGCCTAAGTCACACCTGGCCTCTAACCTTTCCCCAGACCTAAACATCTGATACTGGGAACCTGGGAGGAGAGGTTTAATGATCAGTAATCTTACAGGCAAAGAAGCAGAGGGCCTCAGAGGGGGAAGGAAGGCCTATCATCTTTATTGGCTCCCCTGGGCTTTCTTTCCCAGCTTTACTACTATTCCCTTCCACTTTTCAGATAGCTCTTGTCGAGGGAGCTTCCAAGCCTCTGCCCAAGTACCTTCTCACCTGATAGAAGGGAGGATTCACTCTGACATTGCTGTCTTCACTGCGTTGCTGTGCCAGGCGGAGGGAGGTGCTGGGGCCCGCGATGGCCTTTGCACCCACCATCCTTATGCCAGATGGAAGGTAGATGAGAAAATAGCAGCTCTCTTTTGTCCCCAGCCCATTGGACTGCCACGGTGCTGGGGCTGGTCACCCAGTCTAAAACGGAATGGGCAGGAACATCAGGAAAAGTGGTAAATGCAAAGGTCCCAGTGAAACTACTTTCTTACGTGGGCCCTTAGGCCACCCTGGCTGTTCTGCCTAGATTAGAGAGCAGAATGCATATGTGCCTCCTGTGGATTAGCCTTCTTAATTGGTTTAGGATTAGACGGCATCAATGCTGCTTAAACAGAATTCCTTGGGAGTGTGCGCGCGCCCGCGGGAGGGTGCTGGCGAGATCCGGGTAAAGAGGGAAGGATGTGAGGGGGTAGGTCTGGGAAAGGGCTCTGCAGAAAACAACACGGTACAAGCCAAAAGAAAGGCGGCCAGGCGAACCCCCTTCCTCGCTGAAGCTTCTAGAACCAGAGCACTAACGAAGGCGTGGCCCAGGCACAGCCCGCCCCCTCCTCTCCCGGCGGATGTTGTGGGCGTTACCGGAAGTCGCGGGGCGGGGAGGGGTCTGTGCGGCGGCGCGGTGTGGTCGATATGGCGACCGAGGGGGATGTGGAGCTGGAGTTGGAGACCGAGACCAGCGGCCCGGAGCGGCCCCCGGAGAAGCCGCGGAAGCATGACAGTGGTGCGGCGGACCTGGAGAGAGTGACCGACTATGCGGAGGAGAAGGAGATCCAGAGTTCCAACCTGGAGACGGTGAGGCGGCCGGGCGCGTGTCGGTCGGGCTGAGAGCGGAGGGGGCTCCGAGGGGGTAACTGGAAGCCCCGCTCCAGGACCGGGTCACGATCCCGATGGCGGGAGGAGGCAAGAGGGAAACCGAACCATCACTGGGACCCGCGGCTTGCGAAAAGGAGCTTGCTGGAGATTGGGTTTAAAGTGGGCTTCCGAAGCTCAGGATTGAATTAAATAGGCCTCCTGATACACTCGTCATCGAGAATATACACCTGCCTCGCTTGTTAATGGCTTTCTATATTAGGGTTTGTGGGTAGCAGAGCAGTAACTAGATTTGTCTTTCCCGTAGGCCATGTCCGTGATTGGAGACAGACGTTCCCGGGAGCAGAAAGCCAAACAAGAGCGGTAAGTGTTCGGTACGCAGCCAGCCCTAGAGCCCCTCCTTCCCCAGCCCTAGAGCCCCTCCTTCCCCCAGCAGAAACAAAAACCACGAGTAAGCCTTGCACCGTTCAACTCTCACCAATTCCCTCAGATATAAGGTTTACAACTTTACTCTTTTGTTGGTAGATGTAAGGCCTCCTGGCAACACCTACTGCCTGCCCTAAAGTCTCCTGGGGGAGGGGGGTAATGTTATGTTGAGAGGGTGGAAGTCTTTGTATTTTCACTCAACTGTTTATCAAGAGTCATTTATTTGTAAGGTACAACAGGGGATGTCCTTCCTGGGAGTTTATGGTGGAGATAGAGAATGAGGACTAATCCACATGAATATTTGTAGGGAGAAGGAACTGGCAAAAGTCACCATCAAGAAGGAAGATCTGGAGCTGATAGTGAGTAGTGATGCCTAGTTTGGGCTGTTTTTTTTTTTTTTAAATATATTTTATTGATTTTTTACAGAGAGGAAGGGAGAGGGATAGAGAGTTAGAAACATCAATGAGAGAGAAACATCGATCAGCTGCTTCCTGCACACTCCTTTCTGGGGATGTGCCCGCAACCAAGGTACATGCCCTTGACCGGAATCAAACCTGGGACCCTTGAGTCCAAAGGCTGACGCTCTATCCACTGAGCCAAACCGGTTAGGGCTGGGCTGTTTCTTGAAACAAGTAGAGTTAGTATGTTTTGGTGGCACATTAATGCCAGAGAGGTAACGTCATTGATCCTTTTCCTGCAGATGACAGAGATGGAGATCTCAAGAGCAGCCGCAGAGCGGAGCTTGAGGGAACACATGGGCAACGTGGTAGAGGCTCTTATTGCCCTGACCAACTGATTTGTGCTTTCTCAGACCTATCCACTGGATTAACTTATTGCAATAAAGATGCCTCCTTTTTTGTGCAGTTTTATCATTTTGGATCGAATGCAATGTATATTGTATTTTACTGTGGGAAATCTACATGCTGGAGTATAACTGAATTTAAGTGATTTCCGGCCCCCCCCCCCACCCCCCAGCCCTTAATGAATCTACGTGAAGGATCATTGTAGAAGAGTCTCATGTTCACATGTAAATGCCAGATGGCAGGACAGCTCATTCATCAGACTAGCTCTTATTTTTTATTTTTTATTGATTTTAGAGAGAGAAGGGAGGGGGAGAGCATCGATTGATTGCTTCCTGTACGAACCCATAACCAGGATATGTGCCCTGAATGGGAACTGAACCCAAGACCTTTGGGAGGACACTTCAACCAACTGCAGCTATAAACACATTCCCAAAAGAATTTCAAGCTCATTCTCATTTTGGCTGTAGGATAATTCTAAGATTGTATTCCCCTCTGGCACACAGTGGGGAATACAGTGACTTACATTCATCTTTTTTTTTTAAAAAAAAATACATTTTTATTGATTTCAGAGAGGAAGGGAGAGGGAGACATAAAAACATCAATGGGAGAAAATCACTGATAAGCTGCTTCCTCCTACTGGGGGGTCTAGCCTGCAACCCCGGGCATGTGCCCCGACTAGGAATTGAACTAGGGACCTTCTGTGATGGGAATGACACCCAACCAACTGAACCACTCTGGCCAGGGCTGCATTTGTATTTTTTTTCTAGGACTTTTTAAGGATTTATGAGGGATTTCCCAGAGGGACATTTAAAGGATGTGAACAAAACCTTGGCTGCCTTATTTATTCATGCAATTGAGAAGTAGCCTTCCTGCTGGTTAAATGTCATTTCTGATAATTCCTAGAACTCCTCATGCTCTGCCATGTATGTGGGAGTTATGTAGGAAGAGTTAAGTGGAAAAATCATGAATTTAACTCTAGCACAATGTCACTACACTGAAACTCAGCACTGTGGCCTCCTTGATATATGAGTTGGGCAAAGAAAAGATACTGGTAGGGACTTGGGAGTCCCCATTTTATAGGTCAACTTTTGTTATATATACAGATACAATTAAGAAGGCAAGGACAACCATCTATGTATATTACTTGCTCAGAATAAACTGGGTGCCACTAAGAATATGCCTGTCTGTAGAGTCTGAGTTTGTTTCTGAGATCAAAGTGTGAAACATCATTTGCCTGACAATTCTGACTTTATTTTAGTTAACAGGTGATACTTAATAGCCTGCACATTATTTTCCAGTATGAAGCTCAAAAAGTCTCATGTGATTCTTTTATTGACATATACATAAATGGATTTAAAAAGTACATTCACCTAGAAAAATTGACTTGAGCCAAAAATGTAAATCAGGTTTCAATGAGCTCAGATTTCCTGTAAGGTAGAAGTAATGCACTGTCCATTTACATGTCTATATTTCTGACCCAAGCTAAGGGGCTGGAGAAAAACTTGGAACAGTCCCAAGTAAATTTGGGAAGCCAGAGCAATGATGAAAATGAAGATTTCTCAGAAATAATTTTAAGTGGGGATAATCCTACCTGGATAGTGCTTTTATGTGGGTTTCTCAGCAGGAGTCCAAACCGCACAAAGCACCTTCCAAAACTGGGTTACCCAGTGTCACAAGTATGGCAGTAGGTCCAATAGGCTGGATACGTAGCCCATGTAAATAATAGTGAAAGCAAAGGACCAGACACTGAGACTTGCCCTTGTGTCCCACAGCTGGAAGAATAAGTAGTTGATCTTTAAGTAGTTTTCCGCTTTTTGGCAGATGGCCGTTCAAATACATCTCGTACCCCAGCTGCCTTTTGTTTAAAGAACTTTGTGTTCTGGGCACTCTCTTGGCCCCATGCTGAATCAAAGGAGGTGGTGTCCTGGTCCACAAGGTGGGTATATTTGGTACGACCAGAGCGCCCAAAGTTCTTGACCTGAGGGAAGGATAGGTGATGAGTTATACTACCAAACATTATGTCCCAGCCCTCAGTATTACTTTTCTCTCATGTTGAGGTGCCCCATACCTGCATGACTTTAGGAAGAATTGTTTTGTTGAAATGATCCTCCAGGGTAGGTGCGCTGAAATCTCTCTTGTATACTTCTTCATCCTCATCCTGTAGAAAAGAGTCTTATCAATCTTGTGGTTTTATTTCCCATACATTCAAACCACAAATTTATTAAACTATGATGAGGGGTACAAAGAAAGCAGGGGGATAAAACCTTTTCTTCAAGAGCTTACATCTCAATATGACACTCCTTTTCCCCTCATGTTGTCTTTTTTTCTTCCTAAGTGTAGCCATTTCCTGAAGGTTGGTTATATTCTCTCTGCACTCAACTATATTCATTCACTCATATGTCTAACTCTGTTACAAGCCTTTCAAATCTCTGATTCTGAAATTTTTTTGTAGATACAAAACAGCCATTTACATGCAATAAACAATATTTCAAGAAAAACAATTTTAAATATATTACAAAAACTGTACTAACAGTATAATATCACAAAAGTTGTAGGAAATATTAAAAATCTGCAAATACCAGGATTCCACTATATTCTAAAATATTTTTTTCCCCTCTGGCTCTATTTTTGTTCATCAGTTTATTGATTCTGAATTTTCTACTTCCCATTAGTTTGAATATTCTTTTTTTTTGTTTTTTTAAAAATATATTTTATTGATTTTTTTACAGAGAGGAAGGGAGAGAGACAGAGAGTTAGAAACATCGATGAGAGAGAAACATCGATCAGCCGCCTCCTGCACATCTCCTACTGGGGATGTGCCCGCAACCCAGGTACATGCCCTTGACCGGAATCGAACCCGGGACCCTTCAGTCTGCAGGCTGACGCTCTATCCACTGAGCCAAACCGGTTTCGGCTAGTTTGAATATTCTGTTGGGATTTCAAACTCTCTAAAGTGAAAATTATTTCCCCAACCTTTCTAATTCAGCTTCTTCCTGATTTAACTTTTTCTGTAAATAGGACCAACATTCTCTCAATTACCTAGATTCAAAATTTAAATCTGTTGTGCATGCCCTGGCCGGCTTGGCTCAGTGTATAGAGCGTCAGCCTTCGGGCTTGTTCCCCAGTGGGGGGTGTGCGGGAGGCAGCCGATCAATGGTTCTCTCTCATCATTGATGTTTATATCTCTCCTCCCTTCCTCTCTGAAGTCAATAAAGAAATATATTTAAAAAAAATAAATAAATCTGTTGTGCAGATTCAATCAGTTGCCACTTATAAATTCTCATCCCCTGGGTTATAGTTTTTCCTTGCAGTCAATCTTACACACTGCCAGTGGAGTAATGTTTCTAAAACACAACTCTCTCATATCTTGGCCTTGCTTAAAAACTTTAAAATTTTCTATTTTATTAAACAACTCCTCTGTGTAGTAGTTAAGGCCAAATACTATACAGCCTTAATCGACCTCTCCTTGCCACTTTCCTTTTCCTTTACACTGCCTCTACTCTTGGTCCCTTCACCTGGAATGTCTTCCTACTACCAAATATCAGAAAGTCTATACATTAAATGTCACCTCCTTTATATTATCCTTTTCAGTCTTCTACAAAATTCAACATCTCCCTTTTCAGAAGTCTCACAGTACTTTTCATTTTCCTTATGTTATATATTTGCCCTACCTCCATTTTTAGAGTATTAAACAGTGCCCTTTATGCAGTAAAAGCTCAAAAGGTTATCTACTTAACTATAGTAATAAAAGCACAATATGCTAATTAGACTGGACATCCTTCCAGACGACCTTCCTGGACGAAGCTGGGGCTACTAGGGAAGACCGGGTCCCGGGTGCCAGAGGGAAGCCAGTGCCAGCAGCCGGGGGAAGGAAGGCCTATTCTTGCATGAATTTTGTGCATTGGGCCTCTAGTATAAAATAACTATAGAGAATAGTTTCAAATCAACATGTTAGTAAGACTATAATGTTAAGATATAGATCATAAACATATGGTAAAGGAATTAAAATAGTAGCATCTTGGTTAAGGAAAGCTTCATGGAAGAGCTGAGTCCTTTAACTAAACACCCTTTTGGAGTATTCTTTTCCCTTCAGCTAGAGAAAGACCCAGTTTAAAGTAGGACAATTAAACAGTTTTTGTGAGATTTACTTTTCTCTTGTTCGAGCCCGAGTTCCTCATTTAAACTCAGAAGCCATTTCAACTTCACTCTCCTTATCTAGATGAGAAGACTTAACATTTGAGGATGTGCATCAAAAGACTTTCATATAAACTTTATGTATCTTAGCCAGCCAGCAATACACTTCTCTAAGAGGCTTGGATGTTGAAGTTGCTGAAATGCTTAAGCAATGGTAACTTCATGACTTTGAAGCAGTATAAGGAGTGATTCATAATCTCTACCAACTTCAATTCAGAAAAACTACATAACTAAACATTTCCTGCTGAGCAAACAGACACACTGATTTTGGAGAGGAGTAAGGAACCCTACACTGAAGTTTTTTTAAAAAATAATTTTACCAGTATCTGCAGTAACGCAGGAATTTAGCTGCAGTGGTGATATTTAGGGTCTGACATACATTTAAAAAAGCTAGTCTAAGTTTTTGATACAAACTCCTCACACACAAGGAAATAATTTAACAAACGACATGCTATTGGAATAATAAATGTAATTAACGCTTCCATTTCCTTTCTGGCTATCTTTGTATTAAGAAATTATCTCTAGCCTGGCTGGTGTGGTACAATGGTTAAGCGCTCACCCAGGAACCAAGAGGTTGCTGGTTTAATTCCTGGTCAGGGCATATGCCTGGCTTGCAGGCTTGGTCCCCAGTGGGGAGCATGCAGGGGGCAGGTGATCAATGATGTTCCTCTCATATTTCTCTCTATCCCTCTCCCTCTCTCTAAAAATAATTAAAAAAAATTATCTCTAATGCTAATCCGAATAATTTGGAATGAATCGCCTAATATAGGATTTACAGGTTGATATTCTGATCTTGGAAAGATGATGGCATTACACATAATGGTTAGATAATTAACCACTTTTTTTGTTAGTTAGGCTTAGTAACTTTCTGTCAGCTCAGAATGAAGTGAATTAAACTTTTGCCATGCAAATATGAGTTCATGTGAAGCTATTTACAGAACCTATTTTATGCATAACCAAAATGCAAAAGTCAGTTATGAATAATATCTAAGTGATTTTGGTGCATAAATAGTCTAGCATCTATATAGATCACTCTCTCTATTTCAGTTCCTCAATTCTAACATATCATTTCCTCCTCCTGGGAGCTGGGGCTAAAAGAAAGAACAGTTGCTGCAACTTTTAAAATCCTTTTGCCAATACTTTTCTCTATTGGGTTCATATTCTTCAGAGGCAAAAAAACAAATGAGAAAGCTGACCACTGGCAAGTAGAAGTAACATTCCGGAACCAGTTTATTCTTGAGGGGAAAATAGATTTCAAAGCTTCTGAGTTATTTCTAGTGCCCAACTTTCCCTTTTCCCTTCTTACCATGAAGAATGCACCCCGGTGATAATACTTCTGTAAGAACTTGTATTTGCCCTTAACAGCTTTGTTGGTAATAACTTTGCCATTTGCACGAAGCTCAGCTCGCCTCTCTTCCTCAGTCAGGTTTCGCATGCGTTCAATTTCTGCTTTCTCCTTCTCAAGCCTGTCCAGGGAACATTATTTATTAGTATCATTCCAGCTTCAGAAAGACCTAATTATCAGAGTATAAAATAGCATTGTTCACCTTTTTTTTTTTTTTTAATCCTCACCTGAGGATATTTTTTCTGCACTGATTTTCAGAGAGAGTGAAAGTGGAAGGAAAGAGAAAGAGAGAAAACATCGATGTGATAGAGACACATTGACTGGGTGCATCCCCCATGGAATCGAAACCGCGACCTTTTGGTGCGTGGGCCAACGCTCTAACCAGGCACTGGCCAGGGCATTCAACTTCTTAAAAATTTTTGTTATTCCTCACCCAAGGATATTTTCCCATTGATATTTAGAGAGAGTATAGGGAGGGTAAGAGACACAGAGAGAGACAGAGAAACATCGATGTAAGAGAGACACATCAATTAGTTGCCTCCCATACACGCCCAGATTAGGACTGGGGATCGAGCCTGCAACTGAGGTATGTGCCCTTGACCTCGAACCCGGGACACTTTAATCTGCAGGCCATACTCTCTAGGGCCATTCAGCTTTTTAAAAAGTTGATTCAAGAGGAAGGGAGAGAAAGAGAGAAACATCAGTTGCCTTCCATACACGCCCTGACTGGGATTGAACCCGAAATCTGGGTATGTGCCCTGTCTGGGAATTGAATGCAAAACCCTTTGGTGCATGGGATGGCACCTTGACCAACTGAGCCACACCAGCCAGCGCTATTCACCTTTTAAAATTCTAGTCATTGCCTGTTAGGAATCAAGAGTAGGGGTTCAGTAAATAAAAAGGTCAGGTGGTCTTCATTATGCTTGCAAGATCAGATATTATAAAGTACCAAATGTTGATTCTAGCCTTTTTTTGTGGTTTAGACATACTGTTATTGCTTGACTTTACATTACTAATTCCCCTTCCCTAAAAAGCCTCTTAGCTTAAAAAAAAAAATCAGAATTTAAAATAACTGTGTAACACAATATGTGCTTACATGTCACAAACTAAGGATTACCATCATTAATTAGATTGTAGTGACTTTTGGGAGTGGGGAGAGTCACAGATCCCCTTTCTCCAAAAAAATGCAAATATACACAAAATTTTGCATACAATTTTAAAGGGTACCTGGACTCCATGAAGCCCAAGATAAAAACCTTAGAAACTGCAGGCTGAGGGTAGAATCTTCTGTTGATGGTTTCCCACTGTAATCTGGGATTGCTCTTTCATTCCTAGTAATTTTCAGGTATGGGTATGCAGCCCAGAAATGATTCTGCTCTAACATAGTGAGTGTAGTAGATTACCTAAATGCCAATAATTTCTTCCCCTCACAGTATGCATGCCCCTTTGCAGAAATGATATGTGAGTCTCAAAAGATCTTGCCAACTTCCACCTTTGTTCTCTTGAAATACTGTTGCAAGACTGCTATGTAAGGAAGCCAGTCTAGTCTATTGAAGGAGGAGAAGTGAGGCATCTTAGCTGATAGTCCACACCACCTACCAGACATGTGAGTGAAGCCATTCTGGGCTTTCTAGCCCAGTTAGTCCTTTAGCTGGATGCAACTACATAAGAGAGCCCAGATGAAACCAGCAGAAGTACTGTTTGGCCAGCCCTCAAAATTGTGAGAAATAACAGATTGCTTTGAGTTACTTAACTTTGGATTGGGCTGTTATGCAACAATAGATAACTGATAACAGTGAATAACTTTTGTGCATCTACTAGGAAAGTAAAGGGAGTATTAGCTGGCATTCTATCATGGAGAAATACTGACAAAAATATTTCTCTTCCTTGCTTTTATTGTAACAGCCACATTACAATGATGGAAACTTACCCAGTTGCAGGGACCTTAAAGAAAGCTAGAATGGAACCCCAAGTAGGTATTGAGCCTCAGAACCATTCTAGGAACCTGTGTCACTAGCAGTATTAAATTCTAGGATCATTACTCACGCTTCTCGATCTTCTCTGTCCCTCTTGATTCTCTTTAGTTCCCGAACTTTCCATGCCTCATATTCCTCCTCATCATTTTCGTCGTCAGTATTCAGTGCATCCAGTGCAGCCAGGGATCGCTTGTTTTCCTCCAGCTCTTTCTTGGTCTCCTCTTCTACAATCTGGATAGGGAGAAAAATTCAACTGTCAGACTTCCTTATTCTTCTCAGACAAACCTACGTACAATACTCCTTGCACTCAACCCTCACAGCCACTCCCAGTACCTTGAGTGTATACTTGCGCCTCTCCTCAGCCATGCGTTTAGCCTCCTGCTCCAGTTCCTTCTGTTTCAATGCTTCAGCCTCACGTTCTTGAACTGTTACTCGGTCCTTCCTGTGGTACAGAGGTCCTGTTAATTTCCCAAAGCTCTTAGAGTGAAGCTCTGTTCTTCTACATCAAGTCCTGTCCAAATCAGACAAAGCCAAACAATTTCTGGCTCTATTATTTGCAAAGAGCAGAAAATGGGAGTCATGCCAAGTTTTCAGAGCATCAAAATTCCATTCATCTTTGAGAACTGCTTGAATAGCAAAGAACCTGCTCGACTGTAAGTAGAAGGATTTCTAGCCATTAGGAAAGGAATAGGGATTTGCTCTTTAAGCTTAATTTTATGCTTAAAATAATATAAGCTCTTGGGCAGATATGTACCCAAGAGAGTACATAGAGTACATATCTGAGAAGGAGATGTGAAAACAAACTCATACTCCGCTAACACCAAGATATTCCTCAGCAAATACCACACAGAGCTAGGGCACTGGGCAGAAGGCTTTCACTTAGTGCTTACATTTCAGAAGAGCATCAGATAGGAAAAAGGCTTCTATCCTCAGACCTGGAGAGTAGAAGCTGTAGATTCAGGACTGGTTTGTGAGATACTTACTTTCGAATGAAGACCGGCTTAAGGCGAGGCTCCATCTCATCTTCACTGTCTGTGTACTCTTCATACTCGGACTCTGATTCTGACTCCTCCCCAGAACGTCCCTCATCTTCTACTTCCATGACTTCCATCTCTTCATTTTTTCTCTCCTGTGCTCTTTGACGCATCATGCCACGGCGCCTCTCTATTTCCTATCAAGTCATATGTCCAAGTCAGTAAGT
Organism: Myotis lucifugus; assembly: GCF_000147115.1. Classification (NCBI taxonomy): domain Eukaryota; kingdom Metazoa; phylum Chordata; class Mammalia; order Chiroptera; family Vespertilionidae; genus Myotis; species Myotis lucifugus. Next base: position 3,404,699 of record NW_005871157.1, read on the forward strand.
CAAATGGCCTGTGCTCTTTTTTTTTTTAAAAATATTTTTATTGATTTCAGAAAGGGAGAGGAAGAGAGAGATAGAAACATCAATGATGAGAATCATTGATTGGCTGCCTCCTGCACACCCCCAACTGGGGGTCAAGCCCGCAACCCAGGCATGTGTGGTTGACCGGAATTGAACCTGGGACCCTTTAGTCTGCAGGCCAACGCTCTATCCGCTGAGAGAAAACCAGGTAGGGCATGGCCAGTGCTCTTAAATGGCTTTTTATTTTCCCCTCATCAAGCTCAACAAATTTTGATCTGAGTAAATGCAACTTATCACTACAGTATTTTTAATCCTATCCCCAACAGAGAATCCTGGATCAGAGTTCTGCCAAAAGCAGCAATCTTGTGCCTTCAGGGCCTCAACAAAGGAGCACAGGCCCCAACTCTTTCTTGTACCCAGAAAGAACTTCCCATTTTACTTTACTATACCTCATCATCAATTTCTTCCTCTTCTTCCTCACTGCTATCTTCTCGTTCCATGCGCCAAGCATCTTCTACTTCTGAGTCACTTTCTCCTACCACTTCAGGTTCCACTATTTTCCGATGTCGAGCCAATCTGAAAAACAGTATCTCCAAGTGTGACATCAATGCTATAAGAACATAGGGGCTCAACCACTTTTCTTTAGTCGCAGAGTACTTGGACATTGTTTGCTTTTATTAATACTGAAGTCTTGAGATGGGCAGACAGAAGTTTAAAGAAACTAAAGTGTCAGAGCAAAGAGTCAAGTTGGACCTAAAAATTAAATGTATGAGGCATTCTGGGGCACTGCAACAAACTTATATAGGTACACTTGTGTATACACATACACACACACACACACACACACACACACACACCCTTCTTTCTCCCACTGATCCCTATAGCCAGCCCCAACCCCCACCCCTACCAACCTATTGTCTGTTGGGATATATTTTAAAGCTCAAGGTAGTTCACAGTTTCAACATTAAATCTAATTGTTTCCTTTCAATGACATCTTTGTGAAAATAGGATTTTGGTCACTACTGTGACAAAAAGCAAGTACCACATGAAAATCAATATGGAGCAGGAAATGAGAGTGACAGTGCCAAGCTGATTCCAAGGTTTGAGAGGTTGCCAGTCCAAGGAGCATAAATCCTACTAGTAAGTAACTGTGGTTCTGTAAAATGAAGTAAAAATGTTTTTTCTTTTATGTGTATTATATTTTTCAAATAGCTAAGTTGTTAGGACATAAGTATACATTAAATTTCTGGATCTAAATACTTAATAAAATAAACAGAACTACTTGGGCGTAGGGGTTCTGTGAAAAAACTCCTGAGGCAATATGAGCTGTGAAAGCTCAGGACCTCTGACCTACTCTGTAAGGTAATGTCTCAGTTAACATGCAACATACAAAATCCCTGTTGGGAGGCTCCCTTTCCTACATGAGACCATTCATTAGATCATTTTTCTTTTTTCAGATCATTTTTCTTACTTCAATATTATTTCCTCTCATTAGCCTTTAGAATAAGTGGATAAAATCAATGTCTCAACATTTTTATAAAACATCTTTATGTTAAAGAAGATGTTTGTTTTTTTTAACACAAGAGGATGTGTTTTTTCTCACCTCAATAAACCAACCATGCCCTAACCGGTTTGGCTCAGTGGATAGAGTATCGGCCTGTGGACTGAAGGGTCCCAGGTTCAATTCCGGTCAAAGGCATGTACCTTGGCTTCGGGCACATCCCCAGTTGGGGGTGTGCAGGAGGCACCCGGTCAATGTTTCTCTCTCATTGATGTTTCTAACTCTCTATCTCTCTCCCTTCCAATCTGTAAAAAATAAAACAAAAAACCCAACCAATGTTCTGTGTTTTCTATTTCCTTAATGCAGCGGTTCTCAACCTGTGGGTCGTGACCCCTTTAGGGGTCGAACAACCCTTTCTCAGGGGTCGCCTAAGACCATCGGAAAACACATATATAATTAAATATTGTTTTTGTGATTAATCACTATGCTTTAATTATGTTCAATTTGTAACAATGAAAATACATCCTGCATATCAGATATTTACGATTCATAACAGTAGCAAAATTACAGTTATAAAGTAGCAACGAAAATAATTTTATGGTTGGGGGTCACCACAACATGAGGAACTGTATTAAAGGGTCTCGGCATTAGGAAGGTTGAGAACCACTGCCTTAATGAGTTATTTTGGGCCTTTGGAACAGAGGTAACCTGCTGTTTACTGGCTGCCACTCAATGGTTGTATATCTTTCATCATGTTATTTTCCTAAACCCTTTTTGCCTCAGTTTCCTCACTTGTAAAATGGGTATAATAATAAGGTAATTGTGTGGATTATAAGAATTAGTAAATGTAATGTACTTGGAACAGTTTCTGGTACTTGGAACAGTTCCTGGCACATAGTAAGTACTATTCAAGTATAAGCTATAATTACTGTTGTTCTTATTAACTTGTTGAGGTTCAGGTCCAGTGAAACATAACCCTAGTTGTTACCTCTCTTCCACATCTTCACTAATACGGTTCTGCAAACGCCGTAGTCGGGGGTCGCTAGATGAATCTTCCTCCTGTTCCTCAGGCTCTGCTTCTTGTTCTTTGGCTTTCTTAATGAACTGAAATTCTTCATCCTCCTCATCTGAGGACTCCATAGGGGCATAGTCTGGCCTCTTTCCCGACACATAACGTTTCACCTTCACTTTCTCCATCGAAATCTCACCTGGGTGAGAAAGAGAACTTATGTTTCAGTAGCCTCTCTCCCAAAGTCCTTCAACGATTGGCCTTTGCAGGTAGAGCCCCTATGTTACTTGTAAGTAAGAGTTTAGGAAAGAGAAGAAGAGAGCCACTACCCAACCATCTATTCATCTACTGTTTTCTTCCTGCAAAAGCCAAGTCATGGGAAGGCCTTCTTGTGATTACCAACACTAATGAGGCCAGGCCTAGCTTGGGTACAATGAAGTAGAGGAAGGTGAGCCGTGAAACAATTGACGAAAGTCCCTCCAAGCTGGCAGACTATGGCCATCACAAATGGCTGCTATTCCACCTCAACTATACCTTTATATAATTATTCGTAACAGTGCCCAACACACCATAAAGGTGGTTTAAGTGAGAACATAAAATGCTGCTCATTTTTTTAGTTCTGCTGGAATTTTCCATGACAGCCTTCATAATATATCCCCACATAACTACATTTTCTAATGTTATCTATTTCTACCTTCTTTTCACTTATAAGCTACTAAGCCTGCAGTAGATTATCTCTTTTACCAATATTAACAATTCTAGTAAACAGAAAGAGTGAAAACTAACCAACATAGTTTATAAGATGAAAATAACCTTGGCAGCCAAACTGGACAGTTCAAAAAGGATTCATTTATGATCATAGATACTAAAATACTAAATAATATAATAGCAAATGTATTCCAGCAATTTTTGTAAAAAGCAACAAAACAAAACTCTAAGCCTTCGTGACCTAAAAGGATTCAGCCTAGGACTACAAGGATGACTTAACCTTAGAAAATTAATAGGGGAAAAGTACTGTACAATTTAAAGTTTATATATTTAATTTTAATATATAATTTACTATTACTTTTTGATAATCCTCATCTGAGGATATTTTTTCCATTACTTTTCAGAGATAGTGAAAGGAAGGGAGGGAAGGGGGGGATAAAGATAAACAGAGAGAGAGAAAGAGAGAAACATTGATGAGAGAAACACATCCACTGGTTGCCTCCCTGGGGTTGGGGAATGAACCCACAACCCAGGTACCTGCCTTTGACTGGGACTCAAACCCGAGACCCTCTGGCGCATGGCTGATGCTCTAACCGCTAAGCCCACTGGCCAGGGCTAAAGTTTATATATTTAAAGAGTCATAATCTTAACAATAGATACAGCAAACATTATACTTAATAAAATAATAACACACTGAATCATTCTTTTAAAAAACAGTGGGCATTCCTATGTTGTCAATATCACTCCTTCTAGACTGGTCGGCATGGCTCAGTGTTGAGCACTGATCTAGGACCACCAGGAGGTCACAGTTCAATTCCCTGTCAGGGTACATGCCCGGGTTGTGGGCTCGATCTCCAGTGTAGGGTGTGCAGGAGGCAGCTGATCAACGATTCTCTCTCATCACTGATATTTCTATTTCTCTCTCTCCCTCTCCCTTCCATTCTGAAATAAAAAATATGTATTTAAAAAATTAAGAAAAAAAAACACCCTTTCCATTTAATGTTTTATTATGACCTTAATCAGGGCAACAAGAAAAATAGATAAAAGGTAAGGATTGAAAAGAAAGAACTGCTAAAATTTGCAGATTATATGATCATCTACATAGAAAAAAACAAGACAATCAACAAACTTAAAAAATAATTCAGAAAGAATGCTGGATAAAAATAAGTGTACCTATACATGAACTATATGTAATTAGAAAAGACAGTTTAAAAATAGCATTTATGCCCTGGCTGGGTGGAGTAGTTTGTTGGAATGTCATACTGTACACCAAAAGGTCAGGGGTTTGATCCCTCTTCTGAGCCTGTACAGGAGGCAACTGATCCATGTGTCTCACACTGACCTCTCCCCCCGTCTCTCAAATCAATTAAAAAAAATCTCCTTGGGTGAGGATTAAAAAAAAATTAAGTACCATTTATGATCTGGCTGGGTAGGCTCAGTTAGTTAGAGCATTGTCCTGATATACTAAGGTTGTAGGTCCGAGCTCTGGTCAGGGTACGTACAAGAATCAACATGAATGTATAAGTAAGTGGAACAACAAATCGATGTTTTTCTCCCTCTCTCCCCACCTTCCTCTCTCAAATCAATAAAAAACAGTACCATTTATAATAGCAACAAAGCTATAAAGTTGTAATGCAATTCCATTAAAAGTTGTTCCCCAGGCAGATTCTAAAATTATGTGCAAGAATAGGAGTCAAGACAATTCTGAAGAACAAGGTGAGGCCAAAGACCTTAACAGATGCCTCACCAAGAAGATGGCAAATAAGCATATAAAAAGATGCTCCACATTATATCATCAGAGAAATACAAATTAAAACATTAGATACCATTATACACTTATTAGAATGGCCAAAATCCAGAGCTCTGACAACGTTAACTAACTGGCAAGGATGTGAAACAACAGGAACTCTCACTCATTGCTGGTAGGAATGCAAAATGCTACTTTGGAAGATAGTTTGGTAGTTTCTTATAAAACTAGGCATACACTTACCATAAAATCCAGCAATTGCATTCCTTGGTATTTACCCGAGTTGAAAATTATGTCCACACAAAAACCTACACACTGACATTTATTGCAACTTTGTTCAAAAGGGCTAAAACCTGGAAGCAATCCAGATGTCCTTTCCTAGGTGAAAGGATAAACTATGGTACATCCAGACAATGGAATATTATTTAGCACTTAAAAAGAGCTATCAAACAATGAAAAGACATGGAAGAAACTTAAATGCATATTACTAAGTGGAAAAAGCCAATCTGAAAAGGTTACCTATATATATAAAAGGCTAATATGCAAAGCGTCTCCTTGGGAGTTCAACCAGAGACCGGGAGTTCGATTGCTCGCTATGATGTGCGCTGACCACCAGCGGGGTGGCGCAGAATGAAGGAAGGCCCTGGCCAACAGCCAGAAGGCCACGATTGGCCCTGATTGCCAGCCAGGCCTAGGGACCCTACCCGTGCATGAATTTCGTGCACCGGGGCTCTAGTATACTATAAGATTCCAAATATGTAACATTCTGGAAAAGGCAAAATTATGAAGACTGTAAAAAGATCAGGGGTTGAGTGTGGAGGAGGGATGAACAGGAAGAACACAGAGGATTTTTTTGGGCAGTGAAAAGACTGTGTATAACACCACAGCAATGGCTATGTCATTATACATTTGTCCAAACCCATTGCATGTACAACACCAAGAGTGAATCTTTTTTTAAAAAAAATATTTTTATTGATTTCAGAAAGGAAGAGATAGAAACATCAATGATGAGAGAGAATCGCTGATTGGCTGCCTCCTGCACACCCCCTAATGGGGATTGAGCCCGCAACCCGGGCATGTGCCCTTGACCAGAATCGAACCTGGGACCTTTCAGTCCTGCAGGCTGACGCTCTATCCACTGAGTCAAACCAGATAGGGCAAGAGTGAATCTTAATGTAAATTATGGACTTTGGGTGATTATGACATATCAGTGTAAGCTCATCAATTGTAACAAATGTATTATTCTGGTGAGAGAGGCTATGCATGTGTTGGGGAAGGCGGTATAAGGAAACTCTGTATCTTTCCCTCAATTTTGCTGTGAACATAAAATTGCTCTAAAAAAATAAAGTCTTAACTAAAAATGGAAGAATAGCCCAGCTGGCATGGCTCAGTAGTTGAGCATCGACCTATGAACCAAGAGGTCACAGTATAATTCCTGGTCAGGGCATATGCCATCCCCAGTAGGGGGTGTGCAGGAGGCAGCCAATCAATGATTCTCTCTCATCATTGATGTTTCTATCTCTCTCTCCCTCTTCCTTCCTCTCTGAAATCAATAAAAATTTTTTTTTAAAAAAGAAAGTAAGGTGGGGGTGGGAAAGGTTTTTATATAGATTGCAAGGCACATTTAAATTTGTAGTAATTAAAACAATATGTCAGCCTCGCTGGCGTGGCTCGATGGTTGAACATCGACCTATGAACCAGGAGGTCAGGGTTCGATTCCCGGTCAGGGCACATGCCCAGGTCACAGGCTCGATCCCCAGTGTGGGGTGTGCAGGAGGCAGCTGATCAATGATTCTCTCTCATCATTGATGTTTCTATCTCTCTCTCCCTCTCTCTTATCAGTAAGAAATATATTTAAAACAAAAATCACACCAAAAAAATATGTCATTGACTCAGGAGGTACATAGAGACCAATGGAACAGAGAAGAGGGTAGAGAAACTTATATGAGAACTTGGTATATTATAGATGTGACATTAAAAAGCAATGGAACCCTGGCCCGTGTGGCTCAGTTGGTTGGAGTGTTGTCCTCTGCATTGAAGGGTAATGAGTTCAATTCCCAGTCAGGGCACATATCTGGGTTTTGGATTCAGTCCCTGGTTGATGTTTCTCTCTCACATTGATATCTCTCTCTCTCTCCCTCTCCCTCCCCCCCCCCCCAAAAAAAAAAATCAATGAAAGCTTATCTTCAGGTGAGAATTTAAAAACAACAACACTGGATTGGGTAGTCACACAATGGACTAGTAGGGACTACTGGCTATCAGATAAACAGTAAAATTAGATCTCTGACACCCACACACAAAATATTCCGGATGGATTAAAGATCTAAGTGTGAAAAACCTATCTTAAATATATACATCCCTATTGGACTGTAGGCTCCTTAACTTAGAGTCTGTATTGGAAAATTGTGTATTCAATCCTATTTAGAATATGCAAACACTAAGGTGACAGGAAATCTGCCCAGCCAGGGTGGCTCAGCGGTTGAGCATCGACCCATGAATCAAGAGGTCACCAGCTGATTCCCAGTCAGGGCACATGCCCGGGTTAAAGGCTAGATCCCCAGAAGGGGTGTGCAGGAGGCAGCTGATCGATGTTTCTCTCTCATTGATATTTCTCTCTCTCTATCTCTCCTGTCCCCTCTCTCTAAAACCAATAAAAACTTATTAAAAAAAAGATGATAGAAAATCTTTGTAATTTTAATATCTATGATCTCAGGGTAGGAAAGGATTTCTTAATATACAAAACAGAACAAACCATAAAAGATAAAATTGATAAATCTGATAACACTAAAATTAAAAACACCTGTGTAACAGAAGACTAAAGTTAAAAGACAAGCCAAAAACCAAAACAAAACATGGGGAAATACTATTTGAGAAGTATAAAAACAAACCAAGTAGAAAATGAGTAAATGACAGAAATAGGTAATTCATAGAAGAAAAAAATCTAGAGCTGAAAAATGTATGAACAAGATGTCTACTCTCACTAGTAATCAGGGAAATGCAAGTTAAATAAGATATTTCACACATTAGATTGAGCAAAAATTTAAAACTCTGATAAAATCAAATGTGTGGGGATGAACTCCTCATGCTCTTACAACCCACTGTGGAGAACAGAACAAGTGGTAATAGGCAGTTAAGTTGATGATGAACTTGTAGGAATCTACCCTAGAGAATTCTTACACAGGTGCACTAAAGAGATATGTTTAAGAGTGACAACTGCAGCACTGTTTGTAACAGGAGAAAAAAACAACACAACGGTCTCTCAGTAGGACACGAACTGGTGTAAGTATACAATGGAATTCATAAACGGTTAAGAATGAACGGATTAGATCTATATGTATCCAAAAGATACTTCTCAAAAGCCATGTTTAGTTTTTTAAAAAAAGGCAAGCTACACACAGATAGGCAGAGTATATTTAATAAATACAAAATAACTCTTTTCTAAATTCCTTATTGAAAAAATTCTCTTTATTCTGACTCCCCAAATAGATAACATGTTCCTTCTGCCATCTGCACTCATTAGAATCCTACCCATCCTTTAATGGCCAAATGAAATGCCATTTTCTTTGATTACCCCAATCTGAAGAAATGATTCCTTCTCTGCTCTCACGGGGCTTGGTATCACCTATGTGACAAGTATTACAGGTCTGAAAGACCTTTTTTTTTTGAATGTCCCAAATCTACTAGACTATGAGTTCCTTAAGGTTAGGGGCACTATCTTACACAAATTTGTATTTATTTTTAATTTTTATTGATTGGTTGATTTTATTAAAAATTTTTAACGAGAGAGAGAGAGGGGGAGGGGGAGGGGGAGAAAGAGCTGGGGAGAGAGACAGAGAAAATCAGAGAGAGAGAGACAGAGACAGAGCTAGACATTGCTTTGTTGTTCCACTTACATGTGCCCTAACCGGGATCGAACCCGCAACCATGGGGCATCTAACCAACTGAGCTACCCGGCCAGGGCTACAACTTTGTATTCAATTTAATAAATACAGTCATTGCGTTGGTGTAAAGTTTAAAAAGTTTAATAAGACATGGTTCCTGCCTCAAGGAGATGCCGAGTTTATGATGCAGGAGTGGGAAACAGACACATAAATAATCATGATGAGTTACAAAAGCACTGTAGAGTGTTAGGGATAGCGAAAGAGGGAGGATATCCCGCATAACGCCTTGAAAACAGCAGGCATGCACTTTGTATTAAACTAAGAAATTGGTGGAGACCAAGGAAAGAGGGGTGCTTGGCGCAATTAAGGGCAGTTGATAGAGAAACAAGAAGATAGAAGTCTTTACCCCTAGGCAACGCAACGGGGGTACGCGTTTGATGGGGGAAAGTCGGAGAAATAGGGGGGCAGGTCTTCAGGGTGTGCGGGGTGTGGAGGGCGCCGGGGAAGGAAGGGGCAGATCCGATGGGGACGGCCCAGCACAGTACCTTTCTCATTGCGGACCGGGACGGCCCCGGCCGTGGACTGAATGGGCGGCTGCTTCATGAGTGCGCTGGGGACCGACATGTTCATGGCAGCGGCAGGACTCCGGGCACTTCCCTGATTCCAAGTAGTAAACAGCTACCAACGGCAAAACAGAAAAATCTTCTCCAACTACAGGCCCTGGACGTTGCAGCGCGACTGAAGGAAACACCACTTAAGGCGGGGCTAGAAAAACCGGAAGTACGCGACCAGAGGATTGTGGGATTGTGGAGGACGCCTGCGCCTCCGGCTGGAACCGGAGCCTGTTACTGCGCATGTGCACAGCCAGCCTGTAGTCCTCAGTCTCCCAGTATTTGGATGTGACTTATCGCAGGAAATTGTTCCGATGGAGGTTTGCTGTTCCCTGGCGGCGAGGAACATCAGAATGAAAGGTTTCGTTTGTTACCTGGGTTTGAAGCGGAGGAAAATGGGTTAGTGACGAATGAGAAACTTTGGAGACAGGGAAGGGCAGTTTGTCCGGACTGTTGGGAGCTCAGAATTAGCGTTTGATTGGGATAGAAATCCTGCTAAATAGCACCTGATGCCTGAAATCTGAGCACTCTACTTCTAGGTTTTCCAGTTCAAGTTTTTGGAGATTGCTTATGAAAAATTCCTGGTTGGAAAGTGTTTGTATAGACGTCCATAAGTATTAAGTATTTGCTGCGTTTACCATGCTTAGCTCTCTGTAAGGAATATGGAATAATGTTAAATGCTTTATGTTCTCAAGAAGCTTGAATTTTAAAATAAAAAATAAGTAAATATAAATATTAAAAATAAAAAAAGAAGCTTGAGTTTTATTCAGAAAGTCTTCAAGGGCATATAGAACTATAACAGAAATAATTGCAGTTCACTAGCCGGGTTGTATAAAACACATTGGCTAATTGTAAGTCAGAACACATTTCATCGTAGAACGGATTTTACAATTGCTGTGGTGGGGAGAGAAGGGACAGCATGAGCAAAGTCCTGAAGTTCAGAAACAGCATGGTATAATAGATCACACACTATGAAAAGTTTGATTTTACCAGTAATTTTTGAGTCAAGGACTGGTGACAGCCTTGCAGGTGTTGTTAATAGGATTATTTCACCTGGATTTTATAATTGGGCTGGCTGTGAGAAGAAATAAAATTGGGCAAGTCATCCTGACCGGTTTGGCTCAGCGGATGGAGCGTCGCCCTGCGGACTCAAGGGTCCCAGGTTCGATTCCGGTCAAGGGCATGTACCTTGGTTGCGGGCACATCCCCAGTGGGGGGCGTGCAGGAGGCAGCTGATCAATGTTTCTAACTCTATCCCTCTCCCCTCCTCTCTGTAAAAAATCAATAAAATATATTTTTAAAAAATTGGGCAAGTCTACAGTGAAGAACAGAAGACCCAAGTAACCAACCAAGGGAGCAGTTTCAGATTGAAAGAAAAGGACCTTAATTTTATAAAATGAATGTATCAGCTCTTAAACTATGCTGTCCAAAGGGAGTAATTTGTTGGGAGGCAATTGTTTTGGCTCATGGCAACCCAGAGAACAGAAAAAAAAAAATTAATATGGCTGTATCTAGCTTTGTGCAGTGACAGTATCATAGCCAATAAGGTTTATTGGAGGCACGATTATTGCTAATTGAAGAAAAAATAAAATGGCTATCTACAAGAAATACCGTGCACTAAAATCTGATGTTATTTTGTGATACACAAATTACTTGATCCACTTTTTCCCCAACCTTTAGGCTCCTTAAGGTTATCATTAGTATTTTAGTTAACTGGTGGGCAGATGAGCTGGTGAAATTTAAACCAGCTGAAAGTTATCAGCTTTCGGGGGTGGGGTGGGAGTGGGAAATCAAAATGCTTCCCTTCCTAGGAAGAAGAAGAAGATAATGCGGTAGCCATAGGCCATACTATCCTATTGGTGGGGTTACAAGGAACTAGGGGACTTGAGGTAAAGGGTGAACATTGATTTCAATTTCTTTCCCTCTCTATTTCTTTTTAAAAAAATATTTTTATTGATTTCAGAGAGGAAGGGAGAGGGAGAGAGAGAGAGAAACATCAATGACAGAATCATTGATTGGCTTCCTCCTGCAGGCCCCCTACTGGGGATCGAGCCCGCAACCTGGGCATGTGCCCTGACTGGGAATCGAACCAGTGACCTCCTGGTTTGTAGGCCAAGGCTCAACCACTGAGCCACACCAGCCAGGCTTTCCCTCTCTATTTCTGAGGGCATCTTAGTGAGTCTGAATCCTTTCAGGCTCACCTTGCGAGGCAAGATAGTGTTTCCTCAGCAAAAGTGCCGGTGTTTTCAAAGCGAGGTCCTGGCACCAGCAGCATCAAAATCACCAGCATTCAAGGTAAAAATATTCATCCCATCCCATCGCATCTTTAAGGTACAGTGGACTTAATTCGTTCCAGAAGGCTGTTGAAGAAGCGATTTGTTCGAAAACCGAATCATTCCCCCCCCCCCCATTAGAAATAATGTAAATTGAATTAATCTGTTCCAGGCCCCCAAATACAATACATGTATAATGCACTGTTTAATCTTTAAATAAACACTGGTTTTCTTAAATTTATTGAACCCCCCCCTACTAGTCTTAAAGGAATTTTTCATATATCATGCCTACGAAATGCTATCTATCACCAGCTGCTTTTTCTTATCCAATCATCAACAGGGTTTTTTTTTTTTTTTTTTTAAACCTACGTTCAATTGCCTGTGATTGCTGTTTTGTGAGCACTTCCACACTCTTAGCAACTCTTGATGGCCCCTTTCTGTTTTAAAATTGTGCTAATCGACAGCAACAAAAGCATTGTCTGCAAAATGCTTTTTGTCATGCTGAGGTGCCAGCATGAAAGGATGGTCAGGTCGAAAACTGAAGTTTTGGTCAACCACCGAGACATTTTTTCTCTCTTTTTTGGGGGCGGGGGTGGGGGTAGGGGGGAAAACTTAGAACCCTGTTGTTGGAGATGGGAGACGGAGAGAGGAGGTTTGACCGTACTTGAGTTTGGGTTGAGACGAGGAAGCTGGCTTCTTTAAGAGACCGCAGCCCGGGCCGCGCGCCCCTCCCCCAAGCCCGGCTGGGAGCGGAGCCCCCGCCCGACTTCCCCGCCCTCGCGCGCGCCTACCGCCCCGGCGGCCGCCTTCCCCGCCCCCGCCGCCTGCGTCTCCCGCCTCGGCGCCGCCTCCAGTCCAGGGAAGACGCCGGCAGCTCCGCGCGGGATGATGTCGGGGTTGTGCGGGGCGGCGGAGGAAAAGGCGGGCTCCAGACAGCGACTCCAAGTGAAGGTGAGACTCGCTTTCGGGTGTTTTCGCCGGGAGTCTGTGCCTCGGGGACCGGACGCCCCGCACTTCCACTCCCCGCAAACGACTTCCCTCCCTGGGCATCGTGTGGCTCCACGGGCTCCCGCAGGTTTCCTTCAGAAGGGAAGCCGACCCCTGCTCTGGTTTTCTTTTAGGGAGTCCATGCCTTCGGGGCAGAGGAAGGTTCCTTTGAACCCCAGGAATAGCGGAGGGTGGGGTCAGGGACTGGACATCTGCCTTTGCAGCAGCTATCGTCAGCTTCTCGCTCTGGCAACAGTTCCAGCTACTCGGGCGCTGACAGCTCGGGAGCCGTCTCAGTTACAAGTTATAGTCATGACGGTATCATCGTTGGGCTGGTGGACTCATATGGGCAAGAAATGTGTCCAGTGTAATAAATAATTCTGTTTGGGTTAATACATGTGGTGTCTAGATTCTGGATGGGAGAAGTTATAGATTTATCAATTTGGATTTATGTTGTCACTATGAAATAGGAATTAGACTTGTTTGCACTGATCTGTAAGCAAAGGTACAGGACCTGGGATTCTAAAACTCTCTTTTTCCTTATTGGTCTGAATAGGTGCATGGATATAAAGAAAACCAGAACATCGCTGACGTATCTCAGAGACTAGTTTTAGAAAAAACAGCTAAGGTGTGCCTGGTCCCCTTTTCACTCAGTGATTACAAGCCAGATGCATTTAAGCTCCCCAAATCCCTCTTCGATAAGAATTCTAACCATGAAGCGGCATGTAAGACATATAAGAAGACCGAAATAAAGAAAACTTTCAGGGAGATTTTAACTCCGAAGATGAAAGCCACCCCATCTTCTAAGACAGAATCCACTCTGCAAACATCATCCTTGGACGTTCACACAGAAAATCACAAACAACACATGAGCATGTCGGACACAGGGCTTCTCAGTGTCGAGATGGAAGACAGTCAGGATGGAGACAGCGATGAAGATACATCAGGCCTGGTAAGACTTTACTGTTTACCCACAATTTTCTTATTTTAAAAATAGAAGTTCTGATAATCACCATCAATTGGTTGCATTGATGGGCCGAATAATATTTCCTTTAAACACAAAAAGGAGACAAATGATGGAGTAGAGAAGATACATGAGAAAATTTATTAGTTCTATTTAAAATAATAGTTTGAATCAGCTTAAGAAATTGGGCATCTAATTCTTTTGACTTCTATTGCCTACCAGGAGTGCTGTACTTCATTTAAAGTGACATTTTCTGATTGTTCATTTCTAGTGTATACAAATACAACCGATTTTTGTATATTGACCTTGTATCTTGCAACTTTGCTGAGGCCATTTATTCTAATATTTTTTTGGTGTGGAGTCTTGAGGATTTTCTATATATATAAGATCATGTCCTCTTCATTAAAGATAGTTTTATTTCTTCCTTTCCAATCTGGATGTCTTTTATTTCTTTATTTTTTTTACCTGAATGTCCAGGCTAGAAATTTTATGCAAGATAAGATAAAACTGCACCACATGACAAAAAATTGATGGAAGTAGGAGAACAGAAAGTGATGTTAGGGAAAGGGAGATAGGATGACTGAGGTGTTTTTATGAAATAGGAATGCAATTTATACTTTATTGTCTCAGAGGTAAGAACTAGGACCTATGGTGGGACAGCATGGGGTAGATCATCAGTACATTGGACTGGGGGTTGGAGGCCTCAGTTTTAGGCATGGCCACTTCTAAGAAACCATGTGCTTTTAAACAAATCATCTCTGTGTGGAGTGGATTATTTAAGACCTGTGGTTCTCAAAGTTTTAGCCTGTAGTAAAATTACCGGGAGGGCTTGTTAAAACTTGGTTGCAGGGTTCCACCACCAGAGTTTTGTATTAAAAATTTTTTTAAATTGATTTTAGAGATAGGAAGAGAGGGAGGGAGGGAGAGAGAAAGATAGAGAAACATCGATTTGTTGTTCCACTTATTACTACTTGACTTGATATCAGGCCACTTGTTATTTAATTGGGAAGCCATACAGATATCTGTGATTATCCCACATTCAAACGCTTTTACTCAGTATCTAATAAAGCAGAGTTTATGTGCTATTCGATAAGACATTAAATGAATAAAATAGGTGCAATTTAAAGGGAAGTATACACGCAGAGAATTGAACACCTGGTTTTGTGAGGTGCTTTTGCTATGGATTATGTAAACTAACAGAATCTTTTTGGTGTAATTCATAGGATGATTTTTCGGGATTGTCACCATATGAAAGGAAGAGACTGAAGAACATATCAGAAAATGCAAACTTTTTTGCTTCACTTCAGTTGTCTGAGGTTTGTCTAATTAAAACCAAGATACCTTTCCTCTTGCCAGTAAGTCAGTAAAATATTCATGTATCGGGTTTCATCGTGTCAGGTGAGGGACAGTAAATTAGGAGCAAGTTTTGCACTTAATAGGAAGAGGTTACCATACTTTATTAATTCCAAGACTTTTCTTTCATTTTAATATTTTTGAAATAAGCATCTTAAAACTGTAACTGGCTCCTCCTCCCCTCGCTCCTCTGGTGGTACATAAAGTAATGATGGCTTATGAAAAGTTGTCTTGGATTCAAAGAAACAGGGTATGTTTTAGTGGTTTCTTTAACGGATAAAGGAGAAGGAGGGATGGGTTGAAGGATGTGTGGTAGATGAAGGAGAAGACAAGCTTTTTAAAAATATAAATCTTAGACTGTAATGATAGATGGGAATAAGACTTGTGTAGGGAGTGTTAAGGATAAATGGCTAGATCTATACTAATATTTTATAATCATTATAATTAAATGTATAATTTACATGGTGTCTTTACACTGAGCAGTAAACTTCAGTGTGTGAGAGAATAACTGTTTAGGAGGATGTGTGATGTTTTCCCAAAAATAATAAATTGAATTCTCCAAATACCAGATTCCCAAATATTCAGTATGTGTTTGCATCTTGCGGGGAGGGTGAGTTAATATAATTTTATATAACTAAATTATATACATGTGTCATTAATGACAGTTCATGAGAAATTTAGACAGACTATCTCTAATTTTGATTTTAGTTAACAGAAATTATGATTTGATTTATTACATAAGTATAACATAACTTTTCTAGAAAATATCAAAGTATGATTGCCTTAGTGGAAGTTAAACGTTTTAATTTGTAATAGTATATTTGATTAAATGTTTAATGTTTAATCCTGTAAACTCATTAGCAACCTGGTTTAAGGCATCAGAATGTCAGTACTTTAGACAGTATTAGATATTTGCTTTTGTTATTATTATTATTATTTATTTATTTTTAAAATATATTTTATTGATTTTTTTACAGAGAGGAAGGGAGGGATAGAGTTAGAAACATCGATGAGAGAGAAACATCGATCAGCTGCCTCCTGCACACCTCCTACTGGGGATGTGCCCGCAACCCAGGTACATGCCCTTGACCAGAATCGAACCTGGGACCCTTGAGTCCGCAGGCCGACGCTCTATCCACTGAGCCAAACCGGCCAGGGCTATTATTATTTTATATATATATATTTTATTTCAGAGAGGAAGGGAGAGGGAGAGAGAGATAGAAACATCAATGATGAGAAAGAATCATTGATTGGCTGCCTCCTGCAGGCCCCACACTGGGGATCTAGCCCGCAACCCAGTCATGTGCCCTGACAGGGAATCAAACTTGACCTCCTGGTTTCATAGGTTGACACTCAACCACTGAGCCACGCCGGCCAGGCTGCTTTTATTATTGATTAGAGGCCCAGTGCATGAAATTCCCTTAGCCCGCTTGTGCCCTCTCGCAGTCCAGGAGCCCTCAGGGGATGTCTGACTGACGGGTCCTCCTTAGCATTGCCTTGGAGGTGGGAGAGGCTCCTGCCACCGCTGCTGCCCTCGCCAGCCGTGTGCCCGGCTTCTGGCTGGGCGGCACTCCCGCTGTGGGAGCGCACTGACCACCAGGGGAAAGCTCCTGTGTTGAGCGTATGCCCCCTGGTGGTCAGTGCGCATCATAGTGACCGGTGGTTCCGCCATTCGGTTGATTTGCATATTAGCCTTTTATTATATAGGGTAGAATAATTATCTCAGGTCTACTACCAAGAGCAGGTATCATTTTAAGGATCTTTATTTCCTGTATAGATGTTAGTTTATATGGATATAGTGGCAGATACTTAATATTTTAAAAGGTAAGCTGTGTAGTTATAAGCTATTATTTTTATGTGTATATACTTTGTATATTTTGCAGTCAGCTGCAAGGTTCCGTGAAATGATAAAGAAGAGACAGCCTTCTGAATCCAGAAGGTAAAAGATATGATTTGCAGTGTCTGCTCCATGATATATTGCTGAGTTGTTTTATAATTTGAAAAATGATTCAGCACAGTAAAATAAGTAAGATCAGAAACTCTGTAATTTAATCTTAATCCTTATAGTATTTCTGAGAGAATGCTACTTTTTAATAACTAAAGTTCTCATCCTCATCAAAGGAATATAGAGGAAATTGAATCTTGAAAGCTGATTTCTATTTAATACTGTTGCTGTTAATGGAGGGAAATCTTTACTTCCACTAAATTATTCTTATTTTTGCCTAGAAAACTATTATTCTTTTTTCCCCTTTTTAATAGAATTTATTGGGGTAAGAATGGTTGATAAAATTATATAGATTTCAGGTATACAATTCTATGATACATCATCGTATATTGTATTTTGTGTTTACCACCCCATGTCAAGTCACCTTCCATTACCATTTATCCCCCTTGTATGCTCTTTTACTTCCTCTCACTGGAAACTGTTATTCTTTTTTTTTTTTTTTTTATATTTTATTGATTTTTTACAGAGAGGAAGGGAGAGAGATAGAGAGTTAGAAACATCGATGAGAGAGAAACATCGATCAGCTGCCTCCTGCACATCTCCTACTGGCGATGTGCCCGCAACCCAGGTACATGCCCCCGACCGGAATCGAACCTGGGAACCCTCAGTCCGCAGGCCAATGCTCTATCCACTGAGCCAAACCGGTTTCGGCAAGGAAACTGTTATTCTTAAAGATTCTTCTACTTTCTTTTAACTTTTCTGGCTTTTTGTTTCTCAATTTGTTTTCTTTTACATTACTAGAATAAAGGAAGGAAATGAACATTTATTGAACATCTATAAAATACAGTGCAGTGGCCTAAAATTTTTGTCCTATTTTATCTCATTTAATTCTCTGTGTGTGTGTGTGTGTGTGTGTGTGTATATATTTTTTTAATTTCAGAGAGGAAGGGAGAGGAAGAGAGAGATAGAAACATCAATGATGAGAATCATTGATCAGCTGCCTCCTGCACACCCCCTACTGGGGATGGAGCTTGCAACCTGGGCATGTTACTTGACTGGAATTGAACCTGGGACCTTTCAGTCCACAGGCTAATGCTCTATCCACTGAGCCAAACCAGCTAGGGCTTTATCTCATTTAATTCTGATAACAACCAAATGTTGGAGGTAATATATCTATTTTGTGAAATAGAGAACAGGCTCAAAGAGGTAAAGTAATTTGCTTAAGGTCAAAATAGCTCAGAAGTGGAAGTTTTAGGATCTGAGCTTCAGGCTTCCTTAGCTTAAGTTCTATCTACTGCATTTTAGCAGTGCTTATGTATAAATGAAGAATCTAAAAATCTTGGTATCTTTAGATCATTAGTTTAATGCTAATGGTAATGAAATATAGCATCACTTTAATTGGTTTGATTTTTTTAAAACTTATTGATTTTAGAGAGAGGAGGAGGGTAGAGAGAGAGAGAGAAATCGATTTGTTGTTCCACTTATTGGTTGCTTCTTGTATGTGCCCTGACCGAGGATCCAACCCATAACCTTGGCATATCAGAACGATGCTCTAACCCAGTGGTCGGCAAACTCATTAGTCAACAGAGCCAAATATCAACAGTATGATTGAAATTTCTTTTGAGAGCCAAATTTTTAAAACTTAAACTATATAGGTAGGTACATTGTTATTAACTTAATTAGGGTACTCCTAAGGCTTAGGAAGAGCCACACTCAAGAGGCCAAAGAGCCGCATGTGGCTCGCGAGCCGCAGTTTGCCGACCATGGCTCTAACCAACTGAGCTGCCGGGCCAGGGTCTTGGTTTGATTCTAATACAGGTCAATTAACTTCAGGAAAGCTAAACTTAATTATGGCCATATATTTGCAAGTGTGTAATGTTAGAAGAGGAAAGTTATTAATCCTGCAAAGAAGTAGCACTGGTTATGTTGCCAGCTGATTAATCGCTTTATGTTTGCATATTTTTTATTAGTAAAGATTGGTGATTTGTTCCCAAATTCGTTCTTAGGCAACTTTATCGTTGTGTGAACATCATAGAGAGCACTTCTGCAAACCTAAGTGGTATAGCCTACTACTGTAATTATGTCTGCTATACGTTTATACCAAAGTAGGTTTGTTTACAGTAGCACCATCACAAATCCATAATCCATGTATATAAAAGCCTAAGCGACCCTTGCAACTGAATGACCGGAACGACCAGTCACTATGACACGCACTGACCACCAGGGGGCAGACACTCAACAGCCAACCTCCTGTGGCTGGCCAACCGCCTGCGGTCCCTCCTTCCCAACCCTCCCCCCAGCCAGCCGGCCGATTGGCCCATCGGCCCATTGCCCGTGGCGGTGGCATGGCAGCGAGGGAAGGAGGAGGGGGGTGGGTGGGTTGGGGAACTGCGTGGTGGTGGGATGTCGATGTCTGGCGTCCGTTCCTTCTGTGCCCAGGCCGGCGACTGTTGCCTTCTCTCCTGACCCCACCAGGGCCTTTGTGCCCTGGGCTGGGACAGGGAACCGGGGGTAGGTGGCGGTAGATGCGGCCCCTTTCCCAGAGGGGCCAAGGGCTGGCTCCCTCCTTGGTGCCAGCAGCCAGCCTCCTGCGCCCTGTCCCTCCCCCCGGCCAGCAGGCCCCAATCAGCCTGCCCACTGCAGTGGCAGTGCGGTGGTGAGGAGTGGGCGGGAGGCAAGGAACCAAGTAGGTGTCTGGTGGCCAGGCCTAGGGACCCCCACCATGAATCCGTGCACTGGGCCTCTAGTTGTGGTATAAAGCCCTGACAGTAGGCTTTTTTTTTTTTTTTTAATGCAAGTGCCTGACTGAGGCATGCATTTCAAAGAGACATTCATTTCACAGAGGCATCTGGCTTCAAGGATGGCTAACTAGAATAAATACATTGCCAGCCACTAGATAAAGAGCCAGGCCGCCTCCCCATACTTAGAGATCGTGGTTGATTATGACAACTAACCATTTGGGCTACTTGGTTTTGTTTTGTTTTTCTTTTTCTTTTCTAGTGCTTTAAATTCTTATGTTTTAAGTTCACCAATAAAGAGTGAGGTGGGGGCTAGGGCGAGCCAGCAGGGGTCAATGGGGAGAAAAAAAGGGACATGTATAATACTTTTGACAATAAAGATTTAAAAGAAAACAGAGTGAGCCTGTAAAACCCTATAGTGAGCCCTGGTCAATGTGTTTCAGTGGTTAGAGCATTGGCCTGTGTACCGAAGGGAAATCAGTTCAATTCCTGGTTAAGGGCACATACCTGGGTTGCAGGTTTGTACCCCAGCTCCGGTTGGGGCATGTGCGGGAGGCAGCTGGGTTGTAGGTTTGTTCCTTGATGTGTGGGAGGCAACCAACCAATGTCTCTCTCACATTGAGGTTTTTTTCTCTCCCCCTCACTCTCCTCCTCCCTCCCCCTTTCCTTGTCTCCCTCCCCCTCCCCTATCTCTTCCCCTCCCCCTCCTTCTCCTTCTCCCCCTTCCCCTTCCCCTTCCCTCTCCCCCTCCACCCTTCCACTCTTCCACTATCTAAAAGCAATGGAAAAATATCCTCTGGTGAGGAAAAAACCCCCCAGAATCCTCTGGTGAAACCCTAGACTCCCATTCTCGACCCAATAAAAGGAGAACCTTAGGCTCTTGCTTTCTGTCTATCCTTGATCTGGCTGTATGCTCCCTGGCATTCCTCGTAGGTTCCAGGGCCTGTAAATAATAAACTCTTCTTTTCTCTTTAAAGTTTCCTAATGGTTATTGCTAAAGGGCATCTTGCAATCACTGTGAGAGTAGGTCCAGTTGTAACATGGGTCTAGAAAGGGGAGATGTCTGGGAACCTCACTGGGGTCCAGGTGAGTGCCCCCAGGCATTTCTAGTTGATAGCAGTCCATAGACTGGAGAGGCACACAACAGTAATGCCTTGTGCTACAATGCTATGACTGCTACAAAGTCACTAGGCTAGGCAACAGGAATTTTTCATTTTCATTATAATCTTATGGGACCACTGTGGTGTATGTATTCCATTGTTGACCAAAACATGGCAAAGCAGTGCATAACTTTATAGGTATTAGTATCAAGTCGGGAGAGTGGAAATTATATAATTTAAAGGAAAGAGCATAGCTTTTGGAATTTGGCAAACTTGATTTCAAATTTTGATTCTGCAACTTATAGCTGTGGTACTAACTTTGGACAGTTTCCATAATTTTTCTTTCTTTTTTCTGTAAAGTTGATGTTGTAACAATCCAGAGGGGTTTAAAATAAAAAAAAATTAAATATACATACAAAAGAAGCACATATAAAATATTTGTATAGTTGAGAAAGTAATAGTAATACAAGCAACCACTCATGTACCTGCCATCCAGGTTAATAGAAATTACAGTGCCTTTGAAGGTCCATATATACACCTTCCTTCAGATATAACTATTATGCTGAATTTTGTGATAATCACTTCTTGAGTTTATTTATAGTTTTACTACCGATGAATGTATCCATAACAATATATTTAATTTTGCCATTTTTTGGTGTTCACATACAATACCATTTTTATATTTTTGGATTTTCTTATTTTTCTCATCTATATATATAAAAGCCTAAGTGACTGGCTGACCAGCCAGTAGCTATGACACACACTGACCACCAGGGGGCAGACGCTCAACGCAGGAGCTGCCGAGTGACAGCAACTTTGCAGAGTGCCCTCTCACACTCTGGGACCCCTTGGGGCAGGGGTCCTCAAACTTTTTAAACAGGGGGCCAGTTCACTGTCCCTCAGACCGTTGGAGGGCCGGACTATAGTTTAAAAAAAAACTAGTCGGCTGCTAAGCAACAGGCAGCGGCAGCAAAAGCACCCGGCGGGCCGGATAAATGTTTTCAGCGGGCCGCATGTGGCCCACGGGCCATAGTTTGAGGACCCCTGCCTTGGGGGATGTTGGACTGCCAGTTTCGGCCCAATCCCCACAGGCCAGGCCGAGGGACCCTCCGTGCTGGAGGGACCCTGCTCACTCCACAGACACCCTTCGAGCCCCGGGTGCTGCCCCAGGTGCAGCCGTCTGTCAGAAGAGAGACCGTGAGAGGTTGGCTCCAGGGCGTGTCCAGCCCGTCTCGCCCAGTCCTGCCCCGCCGGCCGCCTTCTAATTAATTTACTTTCAATGTGCACGAATCTGTGCACCGGGCCTCTAGCATTTATATATCTTAAAATTCATTCATGTTGATATGTACAGCTTTATTTCATTAATTTTTGTTGTATGAATGTACTATACACATCCATGTGCAGGTTTTGTGTAGACTCTCATGGAGTTTTTAACTCCCAGACTTGTCTACACTGAGCCTCCAGCAGTTGGTCAATTACAGTTTAGGTTTTTCTGGTGGTTCAGGCACTGGTTTCCCTGGTGGCTTTCATTCCGGAGTCTCTGCTCCAGTAAGCCATGAGTCCTGTGTTTTCCTGTGTGGCTCTCCAATATTGGGGTCAGTGGTTTTCACTGTGTCCTTGCCATTCTTAAGGATCCTAGAAAAGTTGTTGCTTTTTCTGTCCACCTTTTAAAAAAAAATTTAAATTCTTTATTGTTGAAAGCATTAAACATATGTTTCCTTTTTCCCCCATTGACCTCTCCCTGGCCATTCCCACCCCTCAGCATGAGACAGAGTGGTGACTTTCAAGTTCTCTACATGTGGAATCAGAAACTGAAAGTTCTAAACTACTATTTTAAAATGAAAAATAGGCCCTAGCTGGTTTGGCTGAGTGGATAAAGTGTCGGCCTGTGGACTGAAGGGTCCCAGGTTCAATTCCAGTCAAGGGCACGTGCCTGGATTGCAGGCTCGATCCCCAGTGGGGGGCATTCAGGAGGCAGCCAATCAATGATCCTCTCTTATCATTGATGTTTCTATCTCTCTCCTTCTCCCTTCCTCTCCAAAATCAATAAAAATATATTAAAAAAATAATAAAAATTTAAAAAGAAAAATAGTGCATTAAAATGTAGGGTATATACAGAGTGGGGCAAACATAGGTCAACAGTTGTTTGTATGGAAAATGATACAATAATACATAAGTAATAAGAATAAACTTTCACGTACTCACAATTGTAAACCTACTTTGCCCCACCCTGTATATGATTTTTAAAAAGTAAACTATATGGAAGGGAATATAATGAAATGTTTGTCTCTTTCCCATCCTAGACCTTAGTTCTCCAGGCCTTCTCCCTAGAGGCAACCACTCTTAATAGTTTCATGTATATTCTTCAATAGGTGATCTCAGCATGCACAAATGTATGTGTATATGCAACCTTTTTGTAAAAAATAAATAAAATAATATTTAATATGTACTGGACCTTGTTTTTGTTTCCTTCTTATGAGTTCATTTCATATTAACATAATATTTAATTCTTTATTCTGGCTACAAATTATTCTATTTGATATGTCTGTCATAATTTATTTTTTGAAACTTTGCACATTTTAATGTAGGAAAATCATTCATGTTAACAAACAGACAAAATTGTGAGGGTGTCATAATTTTTTTAACACCCTTCATCTTCCCATGATGAACATTTATTATGCTTTCAGAGTGTTAATTAAAATCAGTATAGCCATGTACATATGGCAGTGTGTGACTATATCCATGAGATACATTCCTAGAAGTTATCCCCTTAATATTAGTAAATTCATATAACTTTTCTGAGTATAACGTGAGTTTTTTCCACTTCTTTAGAAAGAAGCCTAAGAAGAGAGAAAATGAAATTGGATGTAGAAGGTCAATGCGATTACTAAATGTAGATCCTTTAGGAGTTTCATTACCGGAAACCCCAACCCAGCCAACAGTAGTAGAAGATGAAAATGTAAGGAAGAGTGCAAATACACTATATTAACTCAATAAAATACTGAACATTTTGAAGTGCTTGAAATTAGATTAACAGGTCACTAAATTATGTTTAATTTGTATTTATTAATTTGGTACTTGACTGTTGAATGGTTTAATGCAGCAGTTTTCAACCAGTGTGCCCCGAGAATTTTTAAAACATGCAATCCCTGACTAGTTAGGGGCACTGATCTCTTTTGCCTTACATTGTCAGATAAAACGATAATAGCTGTCCTGTGTGAATGAATCAGAATTATACCTATTTTTTTGGTCAGATTGGCCAAAAATACATTTTTTGGTGTGCCACAGAATTTTAGTAATTAGTTTATGTGTGCCATGAGATGAAAAAGATTGAAAATTGCTGGTTTAATGACTAAGATTTCTTAGTCATTCCTTGGTTGGATTCTCTGTCTCTGCTGGTTTACCTGCTATGGGATTGTGGGTAAATTACTTAACCTTTTTGAGTTCTGGTTTTCCCATTTTTAAAATTGCAGCAATAATAGAAACCTCAGTAGGGTGTTGTGAGGGTTAAATGAAATAGTTTCTATAAAGATCCTTACATTTTATTAGGGCTTAGTAAGTAATCAATAAATGGTAGTTATTAACTAATATTATTGATAAATAATATGTGTTAATAGTAATGGAGTTTTTAGCTATAGTTTAATTTTATGCTGTCTGGGTGGAAAGAGTCTTATTTACCAAATTATTGTCTAAATAAGATTTTAATCTTAAATAATTTTAGTCTAAATAATTATATTTTTTATTCCAGAGCACCTTCTGTTTTTAACACTCTATACCTCTAAATGTTTAATTATAATTTTGGAGATAACACTAATTAGGCTCATGCTTTGGAAGCGAATTGCAAATTAAGGTACTATGGGAAGAGTAGCTTTCAAAATTTTTTGAAGACTCCACTCAAAATAAGAAATATAATTACATTGAACTCATTACATACGCACACACACACACCCGTAAAACAAAACTTGTGAAATGATACTTACCCTTACTACATGTGATGCACTTTTGTATTTTCTATTCTATTCTTTTTTTTTTCCTATTCTATTCTTATTCACTAAAACACATTGCTGGTTGTGACATTAAAGTGATTTCATGACCCATAGGTTACAATCTCTTTTTAAAAACACTGGCATAGAATAATAACTTTGATTAATGAAATTGAACTGTCTGAATCAACTCTCATAACCAGTTATTGGCAGTGGAACTTTGGGTAAGTTAACTTCTCTAAGTTTCATTCCAGTGTTTTTAACATGTGATATCTCCTTTACTGGATTGAGATGATTAAAAGATAATACATTTTATTACTTACAGGATATGTGCCATTCATTCATTGAACACTATTTTTGAATGCTAATGATGTGTCACCCCTATGTTTGGTATTGAAAGTAAAGCTGTGAAAAATCTCAAGCCTCTATTCCAGGGCAGGGCGACATCAACTCTTTTATATGTTTTTATTTTTTTATAACAGCCTTTGTTACCTCCTGGGCCTTTAGAAATGACTCCTGAAAACCGAGATGATAACAGTGAACTACTTAAAGGATTTCTGCAGACTTGGGCAGAAGTGAACAAGGTATCAGTTGGGTAGGCTTACATAAGCTTTTAGAATCATTTGTTAATGAAAATTCAGTACATATATTAACTTAGTACTTTGATCTCTCCCATTGTTTCAGACAAGTAGTAAGAATAATGAGAAGGAGTTATCGAGCATTAAAAGGTCAGTTAAAATTCCTGGTCTTTATTCACATTTTCTGAGACCTTTAATTTATAAAGACTATAAAACTGGAAATTTTGAAAATGAGATGAAAATTTTATCCATAATATTTCCTAACAACTGTTGATTTTGTATATTTCCTTTAAAGTATTGCCATATGCAATACCTCTAGGTATAAGCTTCATGAATGTAGGGGTTTTGTCTCAATTCCCAGAATAGTGCCTGGCACCTAGTATATATTCATTTGAATGACTGAATCCACAAACATTTTTACTCTATGTTCTTTTATTTTCTTTTTTATTGAATTTATTGGGGTGATATTGGTTTGTCATGTTCTAATGTTTATATAATTTTGCATTATACTTTTTCATTAACATTGTGATTGAATGTTACTAGATTCTTTAAATTTTTTAATTGCAGAATATTTTATTGAGTAGGTGGAATTTACTTAACCTTCTCTTACCCTCATGGTATTTGGAGTTGTTTTCTATTTAGTTTTGTGTGCTTGTATGTGTGTATGTGTTTGTTGAAGTATATGTGTATGATAGTAGATTATTTCCTTAGGATAGATTCCAGCAGTGAGATTAATGTGTCAGATATTATGGTACACATTGCTGAATTGTTTTTCAAAATCTTTTTTTCTTTTGAAAATCTTATATGAATTTATTCTGCCACTAGCAATATATATGAACTAGCAATATATATGAATGTATGTGTTTAACTGTAGCCTACTAGTGTTTTATAAGTGAAAAATAGTACCTCATTATTTACAGGAAGTTTAATATTTCCCCACATTTGTTTACTAATTGTGTTTTTTTTTTCTTTTTTGTGTCATCTTTTTACTTATTTTGTCAATTAAGAATGGTTTTATGTCTAAAATATAACCTTTTAATTTTCTCAGCTACAAAGCCAATTTAAGTGGCATGGTCATTAGTGAAGATACTGTTTGTAAAGTTACCAAAGGTTCAGTATTCTCTATGGCTCTTCATCCATCAGAAATTAGAACTTTGGTGGCAGCTGGGGCCAGATCTGGGCAAGTTGGACTTTGGGATTTGGTAAGTTATTAATATTTTGAAGATATAAAGTTTGACTAAAGTAAATAGTCTGCAAGAAAATAGCCTAGAACTATATGTTTATAGATGTTACTTATTTATAGTTTTGTGCTTTGTGATTCCAAATTTTAGAAATCTGAGAAATTTAAATTTGCTTTATAGAACTTTAGCATTTTTAGCTTGAATATCGTTAGTCATCTGGGCATACATTGACTGCCAAGAAACTTTATTATAACTTTAAATGTATACATGAAAAGATCACACAAAGTTCTTATTTTTCTAATTATGTTTAAAATACAATTTCTCAGACTTATAGATACAGAGAACATTTTGACTGTTGCCAGATGGGAGGGGAATTGAGGGGATGGGTGACAAAGGTGAAGGGATTAAGCAGTAAAATTGGTTGTTACAGAATATTCACGGGGATGTAAAGTGCGGCATAGGGAGTATAGTCATGTTCCAATAACTGTGTATGGTGTTAGATGGCTGTGAGATTGATCGGGATAATCAGTATGTTATGTAATGTCTAATCACTGGGGTGCACACATGAAACTAATATAACAATATATGTCAACTGTAATTGAAAAATAAAAATGATTTTGGTGTTGTGTCTAAGAAATCTTTGTCTAGGTCAAAATCTTGAAGATTTTCTCCTGTTCCCCCCATCCCTTCCGCAAACTTCTATAGTTTTAGCTTTCACGTTTAGTTTGCTGATCTACCTTGAGTTATTTTTTGTATGTGTGAGGTAAGGGCCCAAGTTTATCTTTTTTTTTCTTTATTGATTAAGGTATTACATATATGTCCATATCCAAGTTTATCTTTTTGTATGTGAATATCCAGTTGTCCCAGTACTATTTGTTGAAAAGACAATACTTTCCCCATTGAATTGCCTTGACACTCCCTTGTTTTTCATTTTGTTTTATTGATTTGAGAGAGAGAAACATTGATTTGTTGTTCCACTTATTTATGCATTCATTGGTTGATCCTTCCCTTGATCTTAGCCAAAAGGCTGAGAAGTGATCATTGGTTGATTCTCAGATATGCCCTGACCAGGGGACGAACCCTCAATCTTGGTGAATCGGATGACACTCTAACCAACTGAGCTACACAGCCAGGGCTCTTAATTTTTTCTCCTAATTTTCTGTCAGTTTTGTAGTCGCACCTAGGATCAAAAGTTCAGTTAGCCTGTATTCAGTCATCCATCCACCCACACATTGAGTATTTTGTGTGAGGTGTTATTCTAATACTCCCCCGCCAGTAAACGTTTGTGAGCAAAGACTGTCTCTGTCCACATAGAGTTTAGAATTTAGTAGCAAAAGCAGGATTAATGAGATAATTATCAACTGTGTAATTTCATATTCGGTAAGTGGATTATACACTGATTCATGTCATGAAGGAAAAGTAGTGTTTTGAAAACACATAACGGGGGACTGGCCTAATTTGCACGACCAGGGAAGGCGTCCCTGAGGAAGTGAGAACGGAGTTGAGATTTGAAAGCTGAGTAGTAGGAGTAAGCCCAGTAAAGGAAAGGGGAAGAGTGTTCAGACCAGGGGAACAGCATGTCAAGGACCTTAAGCAGGAGGTGCTTACTTGATGCATTCCAGAGCCTGTGAGAATGCCTGTGGCTAGAGCATAGACAGCAAAGGATGAACAAAGGCGATGAATGGAGGAAGCTGTAGAGGTGGACAGAGGGCTGATGTATATCTTTATAATTTTTGTTTAAGAATTTTGTTTTTATCCTAAAGGCAACTGGAAACCATTGAAGAGTTTTAGGCTGGGTGTTCCCTTTATTCCTTATGTAACGTCCTTTAATGTTTTTGCCCCTTTATTTCCATTCTTACTGCCACCATGTTGGGCCAGGGCCCCATCTCCTCTTTTGGGATTACCATCTTTGTCTTAACTGGTGCTTGTACTTCCAGCTTTCCTATACCAATCCAGTGTGCACAGATAGTCACAGGCTCAAAACTAACTGGTCCTGGACTCATTTAGGTTTAAAATAGTTAGGCTCACTCTTAACCTGGTGTATTTAGTTTAAAGTGGGGGGTTGGAATTTTCTCATAAAATGAACAAAAGATAGTCAAATATAAAAAATTACTTAAAACAACAAGGAAGAAATATAACTTGAAAACTGCTTACCAGGACAGAAACAAATTCTGTAGCCAAGATGATAGGGGGCACAGTGTAGTTTAGCTTCTACCATGCCCTACCCTGAAAATCCATTCTGGTGAATTGACCAAATCTGAGATTTTCACTTATATTCTCAAAACTAGAGAGAAGCACATTGAGGGGATATTTAGATTTTTCCTCTTTTGAGTGAGGAATAAGGAATGGCTGCTGGAGGAAAATGGGGAAAAAAAGAGGGAGTGAGAAAAGTGACTAGTAGAGGTGTTTGTGATTGTAATTTTTCTTCTTTTTTTAAAAAAATTGTGTTTAAAATTTTAAATAAAAAAGAAAACAAAAATGGAGGAGTATTTTAGAGCAGACTCAACCAGATTTGGAGATGATAGTTGCTTTGGTTCATAACATGATGCATGGCATAGAATATAACTTAGTCAAATCAGAAAGTGATGACTTACGAGTTGATAATCTAGTTGTGGAAAAGGTAATCCCCCCTTTTATTGAATTTATTGGAGTGACATTGGTTAATAAAATTTTATAGGTTTTAGGTGTACAGTTCTATAATACATCATCTATATATTGTATTGTGTGTTCACCACACCAAGTCAAGTCTTCTTCCTTCACCATTTATCCCCCCCAATACCTTCTTCTGCCTCCCCCACACCCACAACCCGGGCATGTGCCCTGACGGGGAATAGAACTGTGACCTCCTGGTTCATAGGTCGATGCTCAACCACTGAGCCACATAGTCCAGGCTGTACCACAGCTTTTTTATTCATTCATCTACTGATGGACACTTTGGCTGCTTCCAAATCTTGGCTATTTTTGTACATAATAATATTAATGTGGAAATTAAAATTCATGCATTTTCATTGTGTACTTAGGGAGTAAAATATTTCTAGAACTCTTAATTTGTTCAAGGACTAAATACCTTGCAAAAAGTATTCTGAGAATGCTGTATGTGCTCATATTATATAGCAGCAAACTTAACGAAGCAAAGTGGTGACGGTATTGGTACTGTTTTTGGTAGTAAGGAAAAATACTGAGTGGATTTTTCATTTCCTGAGGATTTTATGAACTGAAATCATAATGAACATTAATTTTTTTCTCTCTTTATAATGAAAAAACTACCTAGTTGCAAAAAGCTAGAAACTTAAAAATAAATGTGACTTATTGTTGAATTGAAAATTAGAGAAAAAAGTAGCTTAGTGACAGTATAAAGTTTCTAGTTCTGACTTTCTGAATGGGAGGTGGTGAGTGTAATGATAGACTAAGAAAAGATTGAATATAATACAGATACCAATAGTATAATGACATAATGACAGAAAATATTACTACTTTTCATTAGTTTTTGTTCTTCTTCCTTTCCCCAACCTTCTTCCAGACTCACCAACCAAAAGAAGATGGAGTTTATGTTTTTCAACCCCATAGTCAACCGGTTAGCTGTCTTTACTTCTCACCTGCCAATCCAGCTCACATATTGTCACTGAGCTATGATGGCACATTACGCTGTGGGGATTTCTCCAAGGCTGTTTTTGAAGAGGTAAATGTTAATGTGTTTACATATTGTCTCAGGTGATATTCTGGATTCTTTATGAAATGACACATGAATCATTATTCCACCAGTTAGACTGGGGAAGGTAGTAGCGACTTCAGAACTATACTGCTCAAGTCCCAAACCATCTATTACTACTTGTGTGACCTTGGCAAGTTACTTAACCTGTTTGTGCCTCAGTTTCCTTAGTTGTAAAGTAGGATAGTACCTTATAGAGTTGTTATGAGGATTAAGTGCAGATGAGTTAGTGTACATAGAGTACTTAGAACAGAGTTGTGAAACCATACCACAATCTAATTTTAGAATATTTTCATCACCCCTAAAATAAACCCCTTGATCATTAGTAGGTATTCCCAATTTCCCCCTCCCCCAGACCTAGACAGCCACTAATCTACTTTATGTCTCCATAGATTTACCTGTTCTGGACATTTCATATAAATGGAGTCATACAGTTTGTACTTTTTTTGTGACTGGCTTCTTTTACTTAGCAAAATGTTTTCAAGGTTCATCCATGTTGTAGAATGTGTTGGTACTTAGTTCCTTTTTATGGCTGAGTAATCTTCCATTGTAAGGCTATGCCAGATTTTACTCATCCATTCGTTAGTTGACAAACAGGTGGGTTGTTTTCATGTTTTACTGTTGTGAATAATGCCACTATGGACATTAATGTACAAGTTTTGTGTGGGCATAGGCTTTCCTTTCTTTTGAGTATACACCCAAGACTAGAATGGTGGGTCATATGGTAACTCTAGGTTCAAATTTTGCGGAACTGCCAAACTTTTTTCCGAATTGGCTTTACCATTTTACATATTTATCAACAATCTGTGAAGGGTTCTGATGTCTCTACATCCTTGCCAACACTTGTAATTGTTGGTGGGTATAGCCATCCCAGTGGGTAGGAAGTGGTATCTCATTGTGGTTTTGATTTTTGTTTCCCTGATGATTAATGATGCTAAGCATCTTTTTATCTGGCCATTCGCATTTCCTTAGAGAAATGTCTATTTGGATCATTTATCTATCTTTTTAGTATGTATTGAGTTTTATATAACAATTCTTCCACTTATTTTTTTTGTCAGGTTTACTGAGGTATAAGTTAAATATAATAAAATTTAGGAGTACAGTTATGTAAGTTTTGGCAAATTGTATACACCTGTGTAACCACCACCACAATCAAGATACAGAAAATTTCCATCACTCAAAAAAATTACCTCATGACCCTTTGTAGTCAGTCCCCTCTTCCTTCCTGAAGTCCCTGCCAACCACTGATGTGATTACTGTCCCCATAATTTTGCCTGTAACAGAAGGTCAAGTCAATGGAATCATTCAGTATTAGCTTTTTGTGTTTGGTTTCTTTCACCTAGCACAGTGCCTTTTTTTTTTTAATTGATTAAGGTATTACATATGTGTCCTTATTCCCCCATGGCCCTCCCACCCCCACTCATGCCCTCACCCCGCTGGTAGCACAATGCTTTTAAGATTCACCCATAATGTTGCATGTTAGTACTGTGTTCCTCATACTACTGTTTAAACAATCACCTTGTGTTAGGCATTAACTTGAGTGTGCTTTTAATATATTATTAAGCCTTATAATACCTCATGAAATAGTAGGTAATGTTATCTCCCATTTAACAGTTGAAAAAACAGGTAAAGAGGCTTATTAGCTTGCTCAAGGACATAACTGGCAGAACTAGAATTTGCACTGGGGTCTGTCTGACTCCAAAGCCTCACTCTACACTTAACCATTTTATTTTATTTATTTTTTAAAATATATTTTATTGATTTTTTACAGAGAGGAAGGGAGAGGGATAGAGAGTTAGAAACATCGATGAGAGAGAAATATCAATCAGCTGCCTCTTGCACACCCGCTACTGGGGATGTGCCCTTGACCGGAATCAAACCTGGGACCCTTCAGTCCACAGGCTGATGCTCTATCCACTCAGCCAAACTGGTTAGGGCTACACTTAACCATTTTAATATATTGACTGAATACTTCAAGTTTCATTTGTGTATACGGGCTTTTTTGGGTGTATGGTGGTTGGGATGCCTCTGGTATATTAATTTGTTAATCTCAGTTTATAGTAATACTTATTATAACCTAAAATCAGCAACAGTTTATGATTCAACAATAAGAACTGTGGTCATCCTCTCTTACTTGAGCACTCACACATTCTACAACATTTATTTTTTATTTCTTACTAGAGGCCTGGTGCATGAAATTCATGCACTCCGGGGTAGGGGGATCACTCAGCCCGGCCTGCGCCCTCTTGCAGTCCGGGAGCCCTTGGACTGCAAGATTCCTGTGTTGAGCGTTTGTCCCCTGGTGGTCAGTGCACATCATAGCGACTGATCATTCCGCCGTCCGGCTAAATGCGAGAGGGCGCAGGCCAGGCCGAGGGACCCCACCGGTGCACGATTGAGGCTGGGGAGGGATGTGGGAGGTTGGCCAGCCAGGAAGGGACCACGAAAGGGCCCCTGGGTGTCTCCAGTCCGTCTCACTCAGTCCCGATTGAAGGGTTGTACTCATGCATGTGGGGTGCATGCTTTCATGCTGTTTCCGCCAAATTCTCACTCTGCCATCTGCATGATGCAACTGGAAACGTGATTCATCGGACCACATGACTTTTTTCCAATGCTTGACTGTCCAACCCTTGTGTTCCTGTGTGAATTGGAGATGTTTTATCTTGGTAACTGCAGACAGCAAAGGTGTTCGAACAGGCCTTTGGCTTCCATATCCCATATGATGTAGTGTGCGGCTAATTTGCCTACAAACGTCAGGTGGTCATAATAATCTGGCCACACACGTTCAAATATATCCCACGTTCAAAGGCTGTTAAATCGCGTTGTTTACCCATATCTTCAGAAAAAAACCACTTCTGTTGTGGTAAACAACCTGCTTCCCTATTTATAATGGTCTGGCCCTCTAGCAACTTCAGCGTGAAATTACAGCTAATTTGCCTACGAACATCAGGTGGTCATAATAATCTGGCCACTCAGTGTATATCTTAGTGAAGTTACTAGGTATGAGCATTAAATATTTTGATGTATCTTCCTCAGCTGTCAGAATTTTGTGTCTCTACACTTCCATCAAGAGTAGGTGAGCATTCAGCCATATATCTTGGACTTTATTGGCAAAGTTACCTGGTATATTAAGGTGTTTCAATTGGGTAGAATTCAGATTTAGTCCAGTTCCTAGTATGTTTCACAGGGTAGATCTGAAACTGAAGTTTATTGGACTTAAGAGATTTGGGATGTAGCCGTGACGGGTGGACCGACCATTTTCTCACAATTGATTGGTGCCTTAGTTTCTGATCGGGGCAATCATTTTGTCCTGTCCTTCCTGTGGGGATGGTGGAGGATAAATGAGGTTAGTTGGGTAAAGTGTTTCATAACTTTTTAAATCAAAGAATTTATGCATTGACTTTCTTTAAAAGAAGAGTTATATAAAGTTGATTGCTACTTATATCCTTAGGTGTATAGAAACGAGGGAAGTAGCCTTTCCTCCTTTGACTTCTTGGCAGAAGAAGCCTCCACTTTGATAGTAGGACACTGGGATGGAAGTATGTCATTGGTGGATAGACGGACACCTGGAACTTCTCATGAGAAACTGATCACTTCTTCTTTGAGCAAAATAAGAACTGTTCATGTCCACCCAGTGCATAGACAGTATTTCATAACTGCAGGATTGAGGTATGTTCTTCATAAAATTTTATGATTTAGGTCCTTTATTTTAATCCTCACCCAAGGACATGCTTTTATTGATTTTAGAAAGAGAGGAAGAGAAAGAGAAAGGGAAACATTGATGTGAGAGTGAAATATTGATCCATTGCTTCCTGCACGCACCCCGACAGGGATCGAACCTGCAACCTGGCTATGTGCCCTGACTGGGAATCAAACTGGCAACCTTTCAGTGCACAGGACGGTGCTCAACCAACTGAGTCACCCTGGCCAGGACTATGATATAGATCTTTTTGTTTTTTGGATTGTTAATCCTCACCCAAGGATATATTTTTCCATTGATTTTTAGGGAGAGTGGAAGAGAGAGGGAAAGACGGAGGGAAACATCGATGTGAGAGAGACACATCAATTGGTTGCCTCCTGCATGAGCCTTGACCAGTGCCTGGGCTGGGGAGGAGCCTGCAACCAAGATACATGTCCTTGACCGGAATTGAACTGGGGACATTTTGGTCCACAGGCCGATGCTCTATCCACTGAGCCAGACCAGCTAGGGCTATGATATAGGTCTTTTAATGTTAGGGATAATATTTCAGTTTGGTTGTTAAAGATATCTGACTTTTGTGATACAGCTGAATAAATTTTTTTTTCTACACAGTATTTTTGAGTGTGATTAAAAAAAATCTTTTGGATTTAATTAATAGTTAAAGTATTGAAACAAGCACACATTTTTGTTTTCCCTAGCATCAAATGCATTTACTTTTTGTCTTTTGAGAAAAAAACTTGTAAAAAAAAAAAGTTATGTGACCTTATAACTTGTTGGTCTGTGTTAATTTTTTTTCTTGGAGATATTGGAAAACCAACTAGACCAGTGGTTCTCAACCTTCCTAATGCTGCGACCCTTTCATACAGTTCCTCATGTTGTGGTGACCCCCAACCATAAAATTATTTTCGTTGCTACTTCATAACTGTAATTTTGCTACTGTTATGAATCGTAATGTAAATATCTGATATGCAGGATGTATTTTCATTGTTACAAATTGAACATAATTAAAGCATAGTAATTAATCACAAAAACAATATGTAATTATATATGTGTTTTCCGATGGTCTTAGGCGACCCCTGTGAAAGGGTCGTTAGACCCCCCAAAGGGGTCGCGACCCACAGGTTGAGAATCGCTGAACTAGACTCTTATCTCAATACCCACTGGTTACATTGTTACGCTTTTGGAATTTTTGTAATATTTTAAATCTTTACTAGTGTTTGTAAAATTAATGCAGAAGATTAGAGGGTTCTGTCTTAACTGTTCTCGAATGTGGTGAGTGTTTGTCTAATTATGATTAGCACTGTCCTAGAGGCTTATTACATGTACTGTGGTAACACCAAGACTTATTCCTCCCGTTACAGAGATGTTCATATTTACGATGCAAGGCACCTGAGTCCCAAGGGAAGCCAGCCTTTGATTTCTTTGTCTGAACACACAAAGAGCATCGCTTCCGCTTATTTTTCACCTCTGACTGGTAACAGAGTAGTAACCACATGTGCTGATTGTAAGCTAAGGTAAACTGGGAAGACAGAGATATGTTAAGAAATCTAAAGTGTCTGTAGCTACTGTGTCAATAAACCAGTAGCTTTGTTTACTGCTGATCCTTGTTCAGTCACTAGTGTTATTGTTTATAGCTATATCTATAATAGCTGTAAACCTGAAGATCAATGACCTGTATTTGATGGCTCTTTAGGTTTTGTTTTTTCTCTTTAGTTTTATGCCTGGAAATTTCCTTGAGATTAACAAGGAAGGCCTGTAGCTGCCCTGGGGAATAAATAGATGCTGGGCTTCCTTTCAGCACCGAATAATCTGGATATCGAAATGAAAGCAGGCTTGTGATATCTTGAGAGGGAAGTAATGTTAGCACAGGGAGAAGCTCTGACTTTGGTGACAGTAGGTTCTATTCTACAAGTGAAGTGCTGAATGGAAGTTGCAGAGTCCCAGGCCATGGACAGGCAGAAAAGATCCCAAAAATTGGGCTTCTGTACGAGCTAGTAGATACAGTTTTATGGTTTCAGCTTTGGTACCTTTCTATAGTGACTTCCTAAAAGTAGACTAAGAAATGTAATATAAACCAGTTGAACCAAAAATAAAAAATAATGCCAATAAAAAGATGTGGAGAATAATGCAACCACAAAGGAAAATGATTTTGTTTTCTTCTTAAGTCCCTGATTTTGCTTAACATTGCAAGCATTTCTCCGTTTATGAGAGTTTTACCTTAAGTGATTTTGGAATTCATTCATTATCTATTCACCAAGGATCTGTTGAATGTAAACTGTGAACCAGGCTCTAGAAAGGCACCTAATTTCTGTTTAGACCCATCTGTTGGGAAGAGCTTGGTCTGCAGTGTGTAGCAGGTACCCACTTAATTTCTAGCAAAGTCTGTGAGCTTTACCAGGTGGTACATTAAGGGATTCAGTCACCAGGCGTGGCAGTTCCGTGTTCCCGTTCCACCCACACAGTATCCTTTGTCTCAGCAGCTGCCATTTATCCCGTTCCCGTACATTTGTGCTGTAGAGTTTACTCTTGTTACATTAGCTGTTAGGGATTTGGATTTCTAGTAATCTAATCAGGCAGTAAGCTCTAGTGCCAAGAAACTGCAGTGGAATAGCTAGGTACAAAAAGAAGGGGAAGGTGGTAGCGATATGGTTTGTTTCTTTCTGCCAGGGTACCTGGTGGAAGCTTCTGGACTCCTCCAGCTGCCCCACAGGAACTCCTCCCCTTGGTTGGGTCTTAGTCTTGCCTGCACCTGGAAATGACGCTTACCAGGCCCTCAACTGATGAGTCTCATAGGGAAATTGCTCTTGATACATGCATGTGCTTTTCGATTATTTGTGCATTTTTAGACCACACCCCTAAGTATGACCTACTAGTATATTACTGTGAATCTGAATGTAGTTTTATAATCCAGATTATTACTTTAGAATGTACATTTTAAGTTTGGCGTAATAGTGTTTAAATTATTTTACAATACATAATAAGCTCTAAATTTTACCATATTCCTTGTAAGTTTCATTAAATATATTAGCTGAGGTTTATTAGATACTGATTCTATATATTTTAAAATAATCACTTCATGTCATGAACCAATGAAAAGGTTATTAAACAACACTGATGTTATTTCAGAAAAATTTGCAAGAAATAATAAAGAGTGTTACTTTATTCTTGTTCTTTATTTTGCAGGATCTTTGACAGTAGCTGCATATCCTCTCAGATTCCTCTCCTCACCACCATCAGGTAGGTTTCCCGATGCCAAATAATGCAGAACCTGGATTGCCAAGAGCTATTTGTTGGAATACATACATTAGACACCTGATTGTCAAAGAGATGTAATAGGTCTGATTTTTGTGTTCTAGTTTGTCAGCATCCCAGGTGGTTAGTTCCTCTCCTATCCAGAAGGGTTCTTGCTTCCAGGTTCCCTGTATTTGTAAAGAGGTTCAGCCTCTTTTAGTCCGAAGCTGGGTGGTTATTTTTGGTTAAGGTGAGTGACTTTATTCCAACATGCATTACTCATGTCATAGTATTAAAGAAGACTGTGACTACTCACCTGGTTATGAGGCTAGCGGGAGCTCTATTTGGGCCTATTTCTTCCGGTCTTCAAGTGTTTCCCCATCCTCCCGCTTTATTTATTTTGTTACCCTCTTTTTACATCTGCTACTTTTAATGTATGTATTCTACACCAAACTGTACTCCATGCCTTTTCCCTAGACATCCTGATATCAGTACTTATGACATTGGGGACAGGGTGAGCAATATATGTTGATTGTTGCTTCATGAGTTTTATAGTCTATAGAGGCTATATTTAAGTATACTTGTTTTCTTTTTCACAAATTTCTTAATTTTCTTTTCCAAACTCTATTCTAGTTTATTAGTTTCTACATGTATTTTTAAAACATTTATCTAGGGTGATGATTCTGGTGTCGGTATTAATTCTTATTAAAAGTTAAAAGCATTGAGTAGCCATGGGAAATGTGATTCTCTGTAGTCCAAACTTCTTTAATAAGAAAGGGGTTTTAAAGTTTGATGTAGTCCTATTTGTCTATTTTTGCTTGTGTTGTCTGTGATTTTGGGGTCATATCCAAGAAATCATTGCCAAATGCAATGCCTGAAGCTTTTCCCCGCTGTTTTCTTCTAGGTGTTTTATAGTTTATGGTGTTATGTTTAGATCTTTAATCCATTTTGAGTTGATTTTTACTGTCTAACTTCATCCTTTTGCATGTAGATATCCAGTATTCCCAGCACCATTTGTTGAAGAGACTGTCCTTCCCTCATTGTGTGGTCTTAGCACACTTGATCATTTGACCACATACATGAGGATTTATTTCTGAGCTTCCTATTCTTTTCCATTGGTCTGTACTTCTGCCAGTATCACACTGTCTTGATTACTGTTGCTTCTTAGTATGTTTTGAAATCAGTAAGTTTGAGGCCACCAACTTTGTTCTTCTTTTTGGATTGTTTTGGCTATTCATGATCCCTTGAGATTCCATATTAATATTAGAATTTTTGGTTTTTCTTTCTGCAAATTGGGCTTTTGATAGAGATTGGTCATTGTTAGTGTATAGAAGAAATACAACTGATTTTTGTGTGTTGATTTTGTATCCTGCAACTTTGTTTTAACAGGGTTTTCTTTTGTGTGTGTAATCTCCAAGATCTCTATATATAAAAGCCTAAGCGACTGTTTGACTGGTAGCTATGATGTACACTGACCACCAGGGGGCAGACCCTCAACGCACAGGCATGGACACATGGAACAGACTGATGAATCTCAGAGGGAAGGGGGGAGGGTGGGAAGAGATTAACCAAAGATCTTATATGCATACTAGAGGCCCAGTGCACAGATTTGTTGATTTTTTCTTGTTGTTGTTTATTTTTTTGATGGGTCATTCTGACAGGTGTGAGGTGATATCTCATTATGGTTTTAATTTGCATTTCTCTGATGATTAATGACTTTGAGCATTTTTCCATGTGTCTCTTGGCCATTTGTGTGTCCTCTTTGGAGAAATGTCTATTCAGGTCTTCTGTCCATTTTTCAATTGAATTGTTTGTCTTCTTTTAGTTGAGTGGGTTTTTCTTTTTACCCCCTACTCCAGCCACTTGGGAGGTGCTTGATAACTGTTTTAATCTCCTTACTAGTTGTCGGTCTATTTAATTTTTTAAATTTCTTCATGATTCAGTCTTGGTAAGTTGTGTGCTTCTGGCAATTTATCCATTTCTTCTAGGTTATCCAATTTGTTGGCATAAAATTGCTCATAGTATTCTTTTATAGTCCTTTTTATCTCTGTGACATCAGTTGTAATGTTCCTCTTTCATTTCTGGTTTTATTTATTTGCATTTTTTCTTAATCTAGCTAAAGTTTTCTCAAGTTTGTTGATCTTTTTGAAAAGCCAACTCTTAGTTTTTTATATTGTTTTTCTGTTCTCTAATTTATTTACTTCTGTTCTAATCTTTATGATTTCTTTCCTTTTGCTACGTTTCGGTTTAGTTTATTCTTTTTTTCTTGGAGGTGTAGTAAGGTTTTTTCCTTATTCTTCCTTCTTTGTTCCTTGAGGTGGAGTTAGGTTGTTGATTTTGAGATCTTTTTAATGTAAGGGCTTACTGCTATTAATTTTTCTATTAGTATTGCTTTCACAGTATCCCAGAAATTTTGGTATGTTATGTTTTCATTTTCATCTTTTTACAGACATTTTTTGATAATCCCTTATGATTTTTTTCTTTGAGCCTCAAATTTTTTACTTTAGAGATGTATGGAATATAAATTGATTTGGGGGTTTGTTATCAGGGGAATACAAATATGGAAATAGCAGCTCTTGTTAAAACAGTGATAACCAGATTACATATTTCTTCTTTCTTTTTTTTTAAATATATTTTATTGATTTTACAGAGAGGAAGGGAGAGAGATAGAGAGTTAGAAACATCAATGAGAGAGAAACATCAATCAGCTGCCTCCTGCACACTCCTACTGGGGATGTGCCCACAACCAAGGTACATGCCCTTGACTGGAATCGAACCTGGGACCCTTCAGTCCGCAGGCCGACGCTCTATCCACTGAGCCAAACTGGTTACAGCCATATTTCATATTTATAGAGCTTCTTCTATTTGTATGTATTAAAAAAAGGAGGAAAGTCTGTTGAGCTAGGAAATAATGAACAAAAAAATGCCATTTCAATAGACAGTTAGTGACCATCCACTGAGAACAAACCACTATACTCAGCATTGACAATCAAAAATACAGAAGACATTGTATCCTGAGTTTAAGTCTTATAAGAAGGATGAGATTAGGTTGATGGTAACTCAGTAACTTAAAGATAAGAAACTTGACAGAGCCCTAGCCAGTTTGGCTCAGTGGATAGAGCGTCAGCCTGCGGGCTGAAGGGTTCCGGGTTTGATTCCGGTCAAGGGCACATGGCCAGGTTTCTGGCTTGGTCCCCAGTAGGGGGCATGCAGGAGGCAACCAATCAATGATTCTCTCTCATCATTGATTGTTTCTATCTGTGTCTTCCTCTCCCTTCATTTCTGAAATTAATAAAAATATATTTAAAAAATCTGTGGGATGAAGTTATACCTACTATTAAAAAAAAATAGAAAGAAACTTGGCAGAGAAAACCAGCATTTAGGAGCAATGCCATCTTTACTCTTTGCCTGTTGCTACCTTGAGTTATTTAACACTTACTATCTTTTCCAAATTTTTTTCCCCACTAGGCACAACACCAATACTGGGCGATGGCTGACCAGGTTCCGAGCTGTGTGGGACCCTAAACAAGAAGACTGTATCATAGTGGGCAGCATGGCCTATCCACGACAGGTGGAAATCTTCCACGAGACAGGAAAGCGGGTGCATTCTTTTCTTGGTGGAGAATGCCTAGTTTCTGTGTGTTCCATCAATGCTATGCATCCCACTCGGTATATTTTGGCTGGAGGTAATTCCAGTGGAAAAATACATGTTTTTATGAATTAAGAAAGTTGCTCGGTTTTTGCTTTAGGCAATATTAATTTGTTCAAATTAATTAGTGTCTATTTAGCAAAAATAAATTGCTTTATTAATAGGAACTATGAGCAGGATGTACTTTTTTTTTAAATTAAATCTTTATTGTTCAGATTATTATAGTTGTTCCTCTTTTTTCCCCCCATAACTCCCCTCCACCTGGTTCCCCCTCCCTTCCACCCTCCCCCCCCCCCCACTGTCCTCATCCATAGGTGCACGATTTTTGTCCAGTCTCTTCCCGCATCCCCCACACCCCTTTCCCCCCAAAGAATAGTCAGTCCACTCCCTTTCTATGCCCCTGATTCTATTATAATCATCAGTTTATTCTGTTCATCAGATTATTTATTCACTTGATTTTTAGATTCACTTGTTGATAGATGTGTATTTGTTGTTCATAATTTGTATCTTTACCTTTTTCTTCTTCTTCCTCTTCTTAAAGGATACCTTCCAGCATTTCATATAATACTGGTTTGGTGGTGGTGAACTCCTTTAGTTTTTCCTTATCTGTGAAGCTCTTTATCTGACCTTCACTTCTGAATGATAGCTTTGCTGGATAAAGTAATCTTGGTTGTAGGTTCTTGGCATTCATCACTTTGAATATTTCTTGCCATTCCCTTCTGGCCTGCAAAGTTTCTGTTGAGAAATCAGCTGACAGTCGTATGGGTACTCCCTTGTAGGTAACTGACTGTCTTTCTCTTGCTGCTTTTAAGATTCTCTCTTTGTCTTTTGCTCTTGGCATTTTAATTATGATGTGTCTTGGTGTGGTCCTCTTTGGATTCCTTTTGTTTGGGGTTCTCTGCACTTCCTGGACTTGTAAGTCTATTTCTTTCACCAGG
Organism: Myotis lucifugus; assembly: GCF_000147115.1. Lineage (NCBI taxonomy): Eukaryota > Metazoa > Chordata > Mammalia > Chiroptera > Vespertilionidae > Myotis > Myotis lucifugus. The sequence goes on from NW_005871157.1 coordinate 3,446,503, forward strand.
TAGGGGAAGTTTTCTGTCATTATTTCTTCAAATAGGTTTTCAGTATCTTGCTCTCTCTCTTCTTCTGGCACCCCTATAATTCTGATGTTTGTACACTTGAAGCTGTCCCAGAGGCTCCTTACACTATCTTCGTATTTTTGGATTCTTTTTTCATTTTGCTTTTCTGGTTGGGTGTTTTTTGCTTCTTCGTATTTCAAATCTTTGACTTGATTCTTGCGATCCTCTGGTCTGCTGTTGGGAGTCTGTATAATATTCTTTATTTCAGTCAGTGTATGCTTAATTTCTAGTTGGTCCTTTATCACAACATCGAGGGTCTCACTAGATTTCTTGAGGGTCTCATTAAGTTTATTGGCGGTTTCTAGAAAATTCTTGAAAAACCTTAAAAGTGTGGTTTTGAACTCTATATCCAGTAGTTTGCTTTCCTCCATTTCTGTCATTTGTGTCCTGTTTCTTTGTCTCGGCATTTTTTATGCTTCCCTGTGTTGATAGAGTGGCTTTCTGTGCTAAGTGTCCTATAGGGCCCAGTGGCTCAGCCTCCCCAATTACCTGAAGTAGACACTCTTGGTGCACCCCCTTGTGGGCTTTGTGCACAGTCTTGTTGTAGTTAAGCCTTGATTATTGTAGGTAACACTGGGAGGAATTGACCTCCAAGCCAATTGGCTGTGAGAATCAGCTGTGTCTGCAGTGGGAGAACTTCTGTGCTGAAGACACCCTTATGGGGCAAGACTTGCTTCAGTGGGGCTTTGGTGCTCACTGAGTCTGCCCCCTGTGTGTGTCCCTTATGGATCTGAGGAGTTGTAATTGGATGGTCCCACTCTGACCACTGGGTACACTGGCTCTTGGATCTAAGGAGGTGCTAATCTAGCCTCTGCCTGAGGCTACCCAGCAGAAGCCAGCTGTAAAGCAATGCAAGTTGCCCTGGGGCCTTGGGGCAGGTGCAGTTTCTTAAGTAATTTTCAGATTACAAAGGGCGGGGCCTTTCATATGCAAAAGCCTCAGTGCACGGCTTGGGCGGGGCGGGGTCCCAGGGGATCAACAGGGTGGGCAGAGCGAGCAGTATGGCTGCTCTCAGTCCTGCCCTCAGAGGCCCTGGCAATCGCTGTGAGCGCCTCCGAGAGAAAGCTGCCCTCGAGTTCCGACTGATGCCAGACAGTCCAGTTTCTCCCGTATGAGTCTGGGTCCCCAGAGACTCACCCAGAACTGGAGCTCAGAGCTTGAGACTCCCTCCCGATTGAAAAAGACAATCCTGTCCTCAGCCGCCAGCCCTCTCTGCATGCACCTCGGCACCTTTGTATTTTACTTCCGCACCGCACCTCCTCTGAGTCTCGGTATGCTTTTCTCTTTTCTTCTAGTTGTAGAATTTCCACTCAGCCAGCCTTCCTGTGGTTCTGGATGATGTCCATTCCGTCTTTTAGTTGTATTTTTGAAGTGGTTGTGCGAGGCAGCAATTTCCGGTGTTTACCTATGCCGCCATCTTGGGGTTTTTTTTCTGGATTTTTTATATTTTGATGTTAAGTTGTATGAGTTCTTTGCATAGTTTGGATATTAGCTCTTTATCAGAGTTATTGTTTGTAAATATGTTCTGCTATTTGGTTGGTCACCATTTTGTTTTGTTGATGCAAAAGCTTTAGACCTGTTCTTTTTTTTCTTTTTTCTTTTACTGCCCTTGCCTTTGGAGTCAAGCTCACAAAAACCCCTCTGAGACCAATGTCTATAAGTTTAGTGTCTGTTTTCTTCTATGTATTTTATTGCTTCAGGTCTTATATTCAAGTTTTTAAGCTGTTTTGAGTTAAATTTTGTGAATGGTATCAGATAGCAGTCTAGTTTTATTCTTTTGCATGTGGCTTTCCAGTTTTCTTCATACTGTTTATTGAAGAGACTTTTCTTTCGCCATGGTATGTTTTTGGCTCTTGTCATGTATGTGTGGGTTTATTTGTGGGCTCTAAATTCTGTTTCATTGGTCTGTGTATCTGTTTTTCTGCCAGTACCATACTATTTTGATTATTATAACTTTGTAGTCTAGTTTGAAGTCAGGGTATGATACCTCCAGCTTTGTTCTTTGTTTTCAGGATTGCTTTAGCTATTTGGGATCTTTTGTGGTTGTAATTTTCTTTTTTTGTGCTGTCATTGCCTGGTTTTGGTATCAGGGTAATGGTGGCCTTACAAAATGAGTTAGGAGTATTCCCTGTCTTTAATTTTCTTGGGAATAGGTTGAGAAGAATTGGTGTTCAATATTTGATTGTTTGTTAGAATTCACAGGTGAAGCTGTCTTGAACTGGACTTTTGTTTGTTGGGAAGTGTTTGATTACTGTTTTAGTTTCCTTGTTGGTGATTGACCTGTTCAGGTTTTTCAGTTCTTCATGACTGAGTCTAGGAAGGATGTATATTTCTGAGAATTTGTTTCTTGTGAGTTATTAAATTTAGTGGTGTATAGTATTCTTGTATAATTTTTTTTGTATGTCTGTGGTGTCCATTGTAACTTCTCTTTCATATCTGATTTTATTTATTTGAATCTTCTCTTTTTTTTTCCTTAGTGAGTATGCCCAGAGGTTTTTTCAATTTTATCTTTACAAAGAACTGGCTCTTTGTTTCATTAATTTTTTCTATTGTCTTTTTGTACTCTATTTTATTTATTGACACACTGATTTTTTTTTTTTGGAGGGGGGGGTACATTTTTATTTCAAAAGCGTAGATAGCTTCAGTATCCAGATTGTGGCAAAACCAGGAAGGACATGTGTAAAATATCTTACAATATGTTAGATTCCCAAAAGGAACCAAAAAGTAGAGTAAAATTAACACGTCCATTATAGGAAATATATAAAATTCATATAAAATTTAAAAAGGTGACACTGGTTTCCTAAGATAGACCTCTTTACAATCAGAGTCCACAGGTCCAGGCTGCAGAGTGGCAGCAGGAAACAGACCCTCCCACCGGGTCCTGGGTAACCCGGTAATAAAATCAGCGCACAAAGCCGCTCTGGCCTCTGAGATAGATACCACACGCCGCCTAAGATAACTACAGGTCTGGAAATAGTAAGAGAGTGATGTGTGTGGGGGCGGGGGGCGAGAGGGGATTTAAGATGCACATGGGACAGGCCATAGAAAGTATGCCAAGTTATATTTGGTACATAATTGTGTTCACTCATTATCCAAACGAAGGGTGTGCTGTCAGATGGGCCTTGCCGAAGCCTCAGTGTGGCTTGTTAATGCTGATGGCCACCACATCGCTGGCTCTTCCCGTAAGTCGTACTACCCTGACCTCCTTCGCTTCCGCTGCCACACCACTGCCTCGGTTCCCTTGGTTGCAGTTTATGGGGCCCCCAGAGCCATACTGCTCTTGTTGATAGGCTTTTCTGGGCAGAGCCACCTTGATTTCACACTTGCTTCTGAAGGTGTAGAACAGCGGTTCTCAACCTGTGGGTCGCGACCCCTTTGGGGGTCAAACGACCCTTTCACAGGGGTCGCCTAAGACCATCGGAAAACACATATATAATTACATACTGTTTTTGTGATTAATCACTATGCTTTAATTATGTTCAATTTGTAACAATGAAAATACACCCTGCATATCAGATATTTCCATTACGATTCATAACAGTAGCAAAATTACAGTTATGAAGTAGCAACGAAAATAATTTTACGGTTGGGGGTCACCACAACATGAGGAACTGTACGAAAGGGTCGCGACATTAGGAAGGTTGAGAACCACTGGTGTAGAACTTTTTCTCCAGAACCTTCTTCACAGGGCTTCCTCTTCTTTAAAGGTGATAAAAACAAAGCCTTGTCTTTTGTTTGACTTTGGATCCATTGGATGATCAATGGTCTTGATCTCCCCAAACTGGCCTAAGAACTCTGATTTTCTTCTCAGTGGCTTCAGGACAACCCCCCACAAAAAACTTCTTTATAGGCTCCTTCATGGCCATGGCCTTTTTGGGGTCAATGATGTGGCCATCACGCCAGGACCTTCACACTGGCTGCATCTTTGAAGAGAAGAAACCCAGACCCTCTTGACCGGCTAGTGTTGGGATCCATTTTTATTGTACAGTCTCCAAATTTGGTAAAAGAATCCTATAGGTCCATTTTGCTGGTATTCCAGCTCAGGTGACCAATGAACATTTTCCCTGCACCCTCCTCTTCCTTGCCGGGGTTGGTTTTGTTGTTGGAGGGGGCACCTCCGCCACCACTCTGGCACCTGACTTTGTGCTTCTTCAGTCCCATCGCTGGTGCTCCTTCCCGCACAGCTAGCAATACTGCAGGTCTCCCGTCTCAGTCTCAGCCTGCTAGACCTCCTGCTGTCATCGGCTGTGGTGTGGCAGCGCTGAGCAGGAGGGGTTGCGGCTGGGGAGTGGGCAGAGTGGAAGGGCTCATCACTGTGCCTTGCACCCCCACCCCCTCACTTCAGGGAGGCCTGCTCCCTACCCTCCGTCTGCCTGGCAGTGTGGCCTGGTGCCTCAGTGCCTCAGCGACCCCACATGCTGAGTGAGGCCCTGATGCGTGAGACCCGCCTCCTTGGCCACAGTGGTGTTGGCTTATCTCAGAGGAGCACAGGGCATGGGGGCGCCACCTCAGGCGATTGATACTGTGTGAGGACTTGCAGCCATTTTATTTTTTGTTTGTATCTCCATTGTTTCTCTTCCCTTGTGATTTTGTCCGCTCTTTTAATTTGGCAGTTTTCTATAAGTCCTCTAAACAATTCTTGCATTGCTGGTCTGGTGTTGGTAAATTCTCTGTTTTTGTTTATCTGGGAAAACCTTTATTTCTCCTTCATATCTAAAGGATAACTCTTCTGGATATATTATCCTTGTCTGATGTTCCCTCTCTTTCATTTTTCCTTACTTTCCTTCCACTCCTGTCCTGTAATGTTTCTACTGAGAAATCTGATTATAATCTAACTAGAGGCCCAGTGCATGAAATTCCTGCACGGGGGAAGGGGGGTCCCTTCAGCCTAGCCTGCACCCTTTCCAATCTGGGATACCTCTCACAATCTGGGACCCCTGGGCTCCTAACTGATCGCCCCTAACTGCCCCCCCCTCCCCCCGCCAGCCTGATCACCCCTAAATGCCTCTGCCTGGCAAGCCCGGAT
>NW_005871157.1:3451844-3453749 GCF_000147115.1 Myotis lucifugus
GGGAAGAGCGCCCGGCTGGCTACGGAGATGTCCCAGGCCGATTCCTGTCTGAGCGTGTACCTGGATTGCGGGCACATCCCCAGAAGGAGGCGTGCAGGAGGGAGCTGATCGATGTTTCTCTCTTGTCGTTGCTTCTAACTCTCTATCTCTCTCCCTTCCTCTCTGTAAAAAATCAATAAAATATATTTTTACAAAATGTTTTTATTGATTTTTAGAGAGGAAGAGAGAGGGATAGAGAGATAGAAATATTGATGAGAGAAGAACATCATTGATCGGCTGCCTCCTGCACACCCCTCTACTGCGGATTGAGCCCGCTACCTGGGCATGTGTCCTGACCAGGAATCAAACCAACGACCTCTTGGTTCCTGGGTTGGCACTCAACTGTTGAGCATACGGGCCGGGCTATCATTGATTTTTGACAGTTTGAATAAAAGACAGGAGACATTCTGCTGCCACTCCCGTCACTCCATCCACACTGTGTGGTGGCCTCTCCCACACTCTACCTCTCCCACTTCTGCAGGGGCTGGATGCAGGTCCCAACATCTCCAGCCAGATAACAGGAATGAAATCCTGGAGCCAGTGGATACCAATAGCAACCAGATTACTATAATAAAGATGGGGGGAACCTTGGCTTAAAAAAAATGGGGGAAAAGGACTACATTTCTCAAGTGCAAAATTTTCCTCTACCTTAATCATTTGCATAATTTTTGTCAAGGCCAAACGTAGTTTATTTTATTTATTTATTTATTTATTACCGGCTTCGGCTCCAAACGTAGTTTAAAATAAGGCAGGTGGTTCCTGTCCACTTGTGCCTTTGTCCTGCAGTGACGTCCAGGCCTGTGCTGTGAAAGCACGGGTTTCCTGCGCAGGACCTGCAGGAGCTTCTCAGTTGGCTATTTTCTCGATCTCGTCCAAATCATCCGTGTCCAGTCTTTCTATTTTCTTATTAAAATGCTCCTGGATTCTGTTGAGGGTGTTCATGCTGTGCTTGCTGTCGACCATGTTCACTGCCAGGCCCCTCTTGCCAAAGCGGCCAGTGCACCCGATCCGGTGCAGGTAAGTCTTGTTGTCTGGGTTCCCATCCTTGTCCACAGGAAGGTCAAAGTTGATGACAACAGACACCTGTTCAACGTCGATACCACGGGCACACACGTTGGTGGTCACCAGAACCTTCTCTTTGCCCTCTCGGAAGCGCTCAATCACTGCAGCCCTCTGCTCCACCGTCATCTCCCCACTTAGCAGAGCCACCTGGTGGCCTTCTCTTGAGAGCTCTGCTGCCAGCCAACTGGCTGTTTTGCGGGTCTGGCAGAAGATCATGGCTTGAGCAATGGTGATGGCCCCGTAGAGGTTACACAAGGCCTGGAACTTCTCGTCTCTGTTATTGCACAGGGCGTAATACTGCTTGATGGTGTCCAATGTCTCCTCCTCCCGCTTCAGTTTGATAATGTTTGGGTCTGGGACCACTTTCTGGGCAAATTTCCATACAGAGTCTTCAAAGGTGGCAGAGAAAAGCAGCATCTGGCAGTTGCTGGGCAGCATCCTTTGGATGCGGACGCTCTGATCTTGGTGGCCCTGAGTAGCTATCATCACATCAGCCTCATCCAGAACACACACCTTGATCTTCTTGGGGTCAATGAACTTGAGCTTGGCGCACCAATCTAAGACAGTCTCAGGGGTGCCAATGACAACGTGCTCACTGATCTTCCGACCCCTTTTCCAATTTATTGCCTCGAACAGCATAAGCAAGCTTTAGTTCTGGATGAAATTTGCCCATCTGCTCAATCACTTTTCCTGTTGAAGCGCCAACTCATATGTTGGGGAGAGGCAAGGCACTGGGGGTATCTCTCTGCTGGCTCTACTCGGCTGAGCATGGCCAGGACAAGGCAGCTGTTTTCCCAGTACCAG
>NW_005871157.1:3453867-3479029 GCF_000147115.1 Myotis lucifugus
GGTCGGTTGAAGCCCATGGCATAGACTCCCTGAAGAAGCTGTGGTTTCAGCCAAAGCTCCTCGAAGGACTTCACTGAGTAGAGGGGGGACTTTGGATCCCGCTGCAGGACTTCCACTTGGTTTGTGTTATCAACCAGGTTCCTTCTGATCAGCTTGTTGAGTAAGGACTGGGCAGCTCTGTCCTCTTTCTCTTTGTCCTCTGTTGTCTCTGCAGTGGCATTGGTTTTGATAACACCATCGGCATCTGGTTTGACTCCCTCTTCCTTGATCTGCAAATTACTGATCGACTCGACAGCCGCTTCCTGCTGGTCCACGGCCAGGGCCCACGGGTCGGAGGCCATGGTGCGGACGGAGGGAGGCCGGCTCCAGAAAAATGGACACACTCGCACAGATCCCGAGAAGGGTCCTGCCCCAGCAGGTCCAGGGGTCCCCAAAGGTGTGGACGGAGTCGTTGAAGAAGGAATGACACGGATACAGCGTTCAGGTGATCAGCAGCCTAGCCAGGATCTCCAGCCAGGTTCTCCAGCCAAGTTCTGATGTTTAGTGTCTTGTTACATCTGTATTTATACCAATTGATTTTAATCCCCTCAATGTCTATTGCAAAGGTTAGGGCGTTTCTTATCTCCATTCCAGGGAGGAAAGATTATGTAGCTTAAGCATGATTGTTTGTAGCTAAAGGGATTAACTACCGCCTGGCACTTAGTTCAGGGGTTTTATCCCCTCCCTAACCTCAGGGAAAGATCCCTACCTGGGGAAACAACCTTTCTCGGAGAGGTGACCTTGGTTAAAACACAGCGCCAAGAAGGGGTTGCAAACATATTAAGAACAGTATGCCATATACGCCAGGTCCCTTGAGACATATGCTGTGCAGATGTTTCTTTCCTGCAGCGACTGTGCCAAGCAGCAAGGATGGACTGGCTTCCGGCACCCTTCCATCTGGCTTGCTCCATTTTCAGTGCTCTCTAGTACACTCCTCGTCACCTTTATTGAGTTCTTCAGCTTCAGAATTCATGTTTGGTTCTTTTCCAGTTTCAATCTCTTTGATATAGTATTCCTTTTAATTATTAATTTTCTTTCTGAATTCATGAACTCCCTTTCTGAGTTTTCTTGTATATCATTGAGTTTCTTCATAATTGCAATATTGAATTATCTGTCATTTAAATTACCGTTTTCCATGACTTTGAATTTGGAGACTTTTCATTTTCTTTCTGTGCTCCCAGGTTAGCGTGGTTGTTCATGGGATTGAACAACCAAACTGTGTGCCTGATGGGTTGTTTCTGTGCAGCACATTGAGGTATAAACTCTTTTCTTGTTTAGATGCTGTTTTGCTTTTAACCATTCAGCAGGTTGGTAGGTAGGGTACTTTCTTTTTTCTATACTTTTGGGGCAGCTCAGCTTTCTTCACCAGGCTCTTCGGGGGAGTGTGGGGCAGCGGGGTTGGAGGGGGCATTTTCAATCTTGTGGCTCAGCCATCCTTCCAGTAATGGCTGTCTTTAGGTACTGCTGTGCTGTTTAAAGCTTCCCTGCTTTCTTTACCCTCTGCTGGGGAGTATGGAACAGGGAGGGCAAGTTCATGGTCTCTTGGCTCTGCCCTCCTGCCAGCACAGGCTGTAGGCACCACTGTGTTTCTTCAAGCTTCCTGCCCATCTCTATCCACCTCTGCCATGATGGGGAGGGAGGAAAGGGAGATGCATTTTCCCAGGGAAAAACTGCTTTTTGCCCCTCTGATGTGTGAGGGCTGCAGCCCGACTTCTCTGCTACTGTGCTTGTTGGAGCCTCAGTGGGCAGCAAACTGTGCCTGTGGGCCGTCCCTGTCCTTCCCGCGGACCTGTCTCCCCTACTAGTTCCAGTACGCCCAGATGTCCGTGCGTGGATCTTTCAGGCATGTTTGTGTGTTGAGCAGGGGATCCTTTGTTGAGTTATAGTTGTCTGACTTGTAAATTTAAAAGGAGTTCTCTCTTTCCGCTATGATGCTGACTTCCAATATGGTTTTGATTCTATAGTAACATATAGGTTTGTGGTTTCTTTTATAGTTTGGAGTGAATATTTATTTCCAGACTCACACCGCAAAGGTCCTGAGTGTCATCTAACTCAGTGATGTGAAACTTAAGTTTTTTAACCAAGAACACCTTGCCCCCCCCATCTCTTAATTCTTATGTGAAATTTCAAAATAATTGCTGAGAGGCTTTGGCTCGCGTGGGCAGGGCCTGGGTCTGTTGGTGCGCTCCCTTTCTGTTGCTTCCTCTAGGTGGCTCCTGAGGCACAGCTAAGGAATCCCACGGCATAGGGTTTGGATCTGCCTGATCCCTGGAATCCAATGTGAGATTGCCCCCAGACCAGGGTTTTCCAGGCTATGGGTTGTAGCTACTCACAAAAAATCAATTTAGTGGCCATGACCAGCATAAAAAAAAAAAAAGAAAAGTAAAGAAATAATCATGAATAGAAAACATAATTAGAATAAGTATTGTTTTGTGACACTTAGTTGCATATGCATACATATTTGTATGTGTATATGCATAAGTGTATTCAGATATGAAATGCATTTCTTTCTTGCTGCGGCACAGTGGGTCACGGTTAAAGAAATGAAAGCTCCTCCCCCAGAGGGTCCCAGGTAGCCTTATCCGACCCTGTCTTTAATTTCTCATGAGGCTCAACAGTGAATAACTTCATTCCTATTCATATTTTTAGGGTAAAGGTATGAAACACCACTTTTGTCAGTTCTTCATAAAAATACATGTTTCCAGAAGCTATGGCAATTTGAATTTGTCTTTTGTGGGACGTGGAGCTCTTAAATCAGTGACTAATGTTACTATGTGACATTACCTAGCCAACCTTTTTCATTGTTCTTCATTGCCAAAATCCTGTTGAAAGGTTATTGTTAATAGCTTCAGCAATATGTTTGAATTCTAAGAGAAAATATTATCTTCTCATAATTGTATATCACATAAATGGACATGCATAATTTCCTTAAAGAACAATCCCCCCCCCCCAAATAATTTCCTTCTCTGCAATTAAAACCTAAGTGTTTTGAGGCTTAGTTTACTAATAGGTTGTGCATGTTTGTAAGGAATAGGAGTTCTCTATTTTCTTGGTGATATGAATACAGACATTTATAAGTGAGGTGGGAATATTAATTTATGAAATGGAAAGTAAAACTAAGTGTGAGGTTGAATTATATTTAAACTGTCCTTAAAATAGTAAACAAAGCCTATTGGCTTCCTTTCCCTTTCTTAATTTCACAGGTTCTGGAGTGGCTAGTTTGTTCTATGTTTCTTTTTTAAAATTTTGAAAACAACTTTCAAATTAGTATCATCATTTTAGCTTTGGAGGTTAATTGCCTGGCTTCTGCAATACATGTTAGCAAATGCTTGATGTTTCTCATTTTTGTGGTTCCTTTTGCCATTGTAGCTTCATAAACTGTGCCATTTATATTCAATTCTACTTAATAGAGTTCTATCTTCTTGAGGCAATGAAAGAAGGAAAGAGAGTGGGGACTTGTTACTCAGGGATAAATTCTGTAATGGAGTAATTGTTTAACTCTAGAAAGCACATAAAAGAAAATTGTCTCCCTTAGGACATCCTTAAACTGCAGTCTGTTGTGAAAGGTATTTCTCCCAGAGACTTGCTTAAAGCTTTGTGGCTTCTATAATTATTTGTGTATTATGATTGCTCTCTCCATTCAGGGTAAACCCTTTTTGTAAGTTTGCCTTTATGATATCTCTTAAGTGTAGAAGCTCTGAATTCCACTTGAGTTATTTCCTTTGAGATAACCGGTGTCTTATTGGTGGTTGTTTTGTTTTGTTTTTTTTACTTTAAGGAGGAAGGAGAGAATTCTCATTTTGGGTAGACAGACTTGATCAGTCTAGGAGAAACTGTAAATGATTAGGAATTAATAGAATCTGAGTTGCTTATTCCTCTTTTAGTATTTCGGCCTTTGAGTTTCCTTTCCATAAAGAAGACTTTAAGTTCTCCAGGCCCTAGCCATTTTGGCTCCGTGGATAGAGTTTCTGCCTGCGGACTGAAGGATCCCAGGTTCGATTCTGGTCAAGGGCACATGCCCAGGTTGCGGGCTTGATCTCCAGTAGGGGCCGTGCAGGAGGCAGCTGATAAATAATTCTCTCTCATCATGAATGTTCCTATCTCTCCCTCTCTGAAATTAATTTATATATGTGTGTGTGTGTGTGTGTGTGTATATATATATATATTTATTGATTTCAGAGAGGAAGGGAGAGGGAGAAACGTGTGTGTGTGTATGTATTTTATTTATATATATATTTTTTAAGTTCTCCAGGAAAGCAGGGAAGCTTAGGGCTGTGGAAACAAAGATTTAAATCCTTTCATCCAGTATATAGTACATGGGAAGGTGGGGAGGGCACACACATGTGCCTTTTGTATCAAACCCAAGAGTAAGAAATATATGCCCGCTCACTTCAGATTCCAAAAACTTAGACGTCCTGTTCATTAGGCTGTCCCTTCTGTCTTAGTACTTTTTTGTGTGTACAAAGTGATCTTTTAAGAAATATTTCCTTAAACATTGATAGCTAGACTGAGTTTGGTAGCTAGAATTAAGTTTTAATTCCAAATACCATAGAACAATATTGTGGTTCATTTGGATATAAATGTTTAGATTTTTCAAATGGAAAGGTGAAGTTTTGTGAGGAAGATAACATTTAGCACAGTTACACAGAGTGAGGAATAAAACATTTTATTTTATAAATATATTTTTATTGATTTCAGAGAGGAAGGGAGAGGGGGAGAGAAACATCAGTGATGAGAGAAAACCATTGATCGGCTGCCTCCTGCACACCCCCCACTGGGGACTGAGCCTGCAACCCAGGCATGTGCCCTTGACCAGAATCGAACCCAGGACCCTTCAGTCCACAGGCCAACGCTCTATCCACTGAACCAAACTGGCTAGGGCAGGAAAAAAACATTTTAAAGTATCTTTTCCTAAAATGGAAGCTGGTCAAGAGGAAAAGTTTTAAAGTACCTTTTGCCAGTTTGCTCCGCTAGATCAGCAAGTTGTAGGGGTGTGTAGAAGAAGCATGTTCATGAACTAAAACCAGAAGTGTGCTCAGGCGCAGAGGGGCTTGGTGATGGCCGAGGAATCCTAAGCAAGGGGAGTGGATTCTGGAGCCCTGAAAGGGGTGTGTGCATAGGGTGGCTGCTGTAAATCTGTAGGATCTGGGAAAACACCCACATCCATTGGTCCTTATGGTGGTTTTTTTCTTATGCTTTTTATTCTTCAGGTCACTTTAAGCAAAGACTTTTTTTTTTTTTTTAATAAACTTCGACTGGAGACAGGGAGGCATAGGTGTTATTTTATAGGTAGGTAATGGGACCTCTGAAATTTTGGAGACTAAGTGGCCTAACCTCATCAGTGCTTTACGAGTATGATCTGCAGGAGAATGGAGGACTGGAGGTAGAGTTGAAACAGGAAGATAATAGGCTAGCATAGTGGACCTTCGTTTCACCTTTTATCCTTATGGAATTTAGAAGACCATTACCAGTTTTTTAGCCACAGAGTGATGATTATTACATAATTAGGTGAGATAATGTCATAGGAACATATTTTGTAAGTTGTAAATACGAGGTTTGTTACTGTAGTGGGAATATCATTCTGTTCCTTTCATGGGAAGTGTTTTCTGTCCTTTTATTCGAAGCTGGTCTAGACGCTGGACTATCTGGGTTCTTCTTTGGGCTCTAAGGTTGTGTAACCTTGGGAAAATCACTTCTTGGTTTTCCTCATCAGATAAAAGAGGTATAACTAACTCTCCTTTAAAATTATTTCACACTTATAGCTTCTAAGTTCCTAAATAGTATTTACTTTGGGGAGAGGGCTATAAGCAAAATAATTATTTTGATTCCAATTGCAAGTGGCAGTCAGCTTTGTAAATCCCACTGGAACCCTTTTATCTATGTGTTGGTAACTTTGAGGATAAAGTGAGACATGATATAAGTTAAAAAAGAGTCCACTCTTCTATGATATTTAAATATTTATTTAAGTTTAAAAATAATTTTCATGGCACCAATGATTTTATGCTAACTACATACTGAATATGTAGAAAAAAGTACATTGCTTTGAAGGAGAATGTAACTTAGAATTTTTGGCACACGAAAGGTTAGCAACTATATATTTTTTAATGAAACTAAGAAATTCACATTTGCAGGTAGTTTTACCCTCTACTGCTTAAAGATGCAGCACACTATTCTTTAGTAAGAGTTTTATTTCCTCTGATAGATGAAGCTATGGAAACCATTGCTTTTTCTACAGTGAGATCAAACTAATTAAGAGAAAATGGGAGACATAGTGGAACACAGTAAAAGCAGGTTAAAAACTTGAACAATTTTCAATGATGAGGCGATACCAAAAAAGGCTAGTCACCAACAAAGGTGGTTTGCTATTCAAGCACTATTTGAAAAGCAAATTGAAGGAAACTCTTCTATGTGTATTTTCTGGGATAAGCCCTGGAAAAAAAGAACCTGAAAGTTTCTATTCAGAGAGAAAAATCCAGCTGTTGGAATTGGTATGGACTATTGTACTGTTAGAACTCTAGACACAAGTAATGTACCAGGAACTGGGGTACTGCATCTTTCTTTAATGTGGATATGAATGGTCCGAGTCGAGGCTATCACTCACTGCATAGAAACACCGTATTCTACAGACTGAGGTAGGAACACCACACTAACAGGCAATCTGCTATGTTGCATAAGACAGTAGATATCCATGTTAAAACCAGCCCCCTATCTCCTGACAGCCTTTTCATCTCCAGGTCTACTCTTTTCGCTTTAGTTCTGTACTAAATAAAGCCTTTCCTGTATAGATGGTAAGTGGCAGTGGCTAGTTGATTCTAAGTGATCCCTAATCTTTACTAGGATCTCCCTCAGTTTGTCTTCTCACTTGGTAAATAGATGTTTGTAATTCTGCCCAAATTGTTGCTGGTATGGAAATGATCAGACAAGCCCTCTTCCATTCTTAGATTCTGGCTGTGTTTTAGCATCCCAGTACTTGGTCTTGCACATCTTGGCCCCAGACATCTCTTTGCTGGTTGGTTGTGCGAGCACCCTTTAAACAAGCAACCCCCGTGCCTCCCCTGGGAAACGGCCCTGGATCTTTACACATGTCAGGAACTGGCGCAGAGCCGACCCTCTTTCTGCTAACATCATGGTAAGGGGCAGTTTCATTGTATAGATTAGGGTTGGCAAATTATGGCTTGTGGGCCAAATTCAGCTCACTCTCTTTTTATAAATAAAAAGATTTCTTGGAACACAGCCACGTTCCTTCGTTTATGTATTACCTTTGGCTGTTTTTGTGCTACGACGGCAGAGTTCAATAGTTGCCGTAGACCCGTGATGGCGAACCTTTTGAGCTCAGCGTGTCAGCATTTTGAAAAACCCTAACTTAACTCTGGTGCCGTGTCACATATAGAAATTTTTTGATATTTGCAACCATAGTAAAACAAAGACTTATATTTATTTTATATATTTAAATGCCATTTAACAAAGAAAAATCAACCAAAAAAATGAGTTCGTGTGTCACCTCTGACATGCGTGTCATAGGTTCGCCATCACTGCTGTAGACTATGGCCCACAACATTAAAATAAAAAAATATTTACTATCTGGCACCTTGAAGAAGAAGCTTACCAACCTTGGTCTAGATGAACAGACATTTAAAATTATATACCCCTCCAAATCTCCCCCTCCTCCCCCAAAAGAAAAACCCCATTTATTCCAAGGCTGTTTGCACTCTATACATGGACACGGTTCTGCCATCTCAGGGGACCAACTAGGGGTGAGCAAACCTGGAAGTGACTCGTTCTGTTCTGCATTTGGGGCTGCCCAGCACCGTAGGGTGTCAGCAGTTGCTCCATTGTTGTGTGGGTCCCAGGAATTGTCCACTGACCATCTGCTACAGATGTGGAGGCCCTTGGGGGAGAGCTGAGGGCCCTGTGTCAGGGGCATAGCTGGCCTCAGGTTCCTCCTCCTCCATGCGGCAGACCCCAGGTGACTTAGAAATCTCTCCCTGAGATGAAAACAAGATCCTGTGTGTGAGCGTGTATAACAGTTGCCGAGCTTGGGCCTCGGACACCACGCTCACCCTTTCGTGCTGCGCTTCCACATGCTTCCACCACTTCCCTCGCCAAGGACGGCAAGTGCTCTTTCCTACAACTTACTTTTCTGATGCAGAGGGGGTCCCTAGGGGGCAGTACTTCTACATCTAAAGGTTGGCTTCTGCCACGTCCACCTTTCTCCACAGGCATCTCTTAGGCTCCTATATAAAGAGGTTACTTTCCCGGTCCCTTCCAAGGCTGTTTGTTGATCTTGGAATTCTATTTTCTGAAGCTTTTCCTTCTCAGGATCAGTTTCTGTCTTGCATCGTTTAGTTCATCAGGCTCTATTTTCTTAATCCATAAAGTAAACACAAAATATGAATTGATAAGAAAATAACATTTTGTTGTTAAAATATAAATTGAAATAGTCTTTGTATTTTTTTTTTTTTTGCGGGGGGTTGTACAAAATAAGCACTGCTCTCTGAATCTCAACAGTCTCTCAGGTATCTTAGCTCTGGTTTCTGTTAACTACATTTTGTCCAGCATTTCTGACAAGCCTATGTCTGGTACCACACAATTCACCTAACGCCTCTGGAGCACTATAAAAGTCTTGAGGTTCTTCCGGAAAAAAAAAAAAATCACAGAAGTCAAAGTTCATTATACAAAGCTCATGGCGACGCCCACTAGGATCCAGTCTAAGGGGACAGACTTACCCTACCCCTGCTGCTTGCTGCTGCTGTAGCGGTGGTCCCTTCAGATGCCCACTCTGCTCAGATTTGAAAAAAAAAACAAACAAAAGGAAAAGAAAATCCAACTCAGACCATCATAAGAAGCAACTTTTCATTTAATCATTCTACATGGATGTTTACTTTTTAAAAAGCTCTGTCTGGCAAGAAAACTTAGACGTCTCCACTGTCCAGACCCCTGGTCTGCCCCACGGAGGCTGCAGTGACGAGTCTACTGGAACCCAGTAGAAAAGCTCCTGCAGGATACAGAAGACAACAGCTCTCTCGTCTTCAACTAGTGTCCCATCTGCTAGGTGACACTACGGTGATAATCAGTAATAATAAAATAAATTATTTTTATTCGATACTTTCAAAATAATACACATCTATGAAAAATCAAAATTCAAAGCCAAAAGTTATCCTGCGTATTGGGAGGATGAGAAACGGAGTCGCCGAGCCTTTCTTGAGAGAACCGCTGTAGGGAATGAGCTTTCCCAGTTTGTTTAGACAGGGCATGAGCCTATCCCCTCCTTCTTCTGGGAAACCACCCTCCTAGGCTGTGGACTTTGAGTCATGAAAGGAGGATTTGGTACATGTGCCGATGGTTCCGCGATGGGTCCCATTGCTGGGAACGGGTAGCCGGGCTCCTTGGTCCACCTGGCTAGTTATTAGGAGGAGTCATGTCTTCTCAGGTGTCAATGAGCAGGCTCACCACGGAGCGGATTTTGCAGGCAAACCATCGCCTGAGGGGACAAAAGTATTGATAGTGGAATTGTTCGAACTCGGGGGTCTGACGGATATCTCGGAAAAAGGCAATGTCAAGGTCAGACTCGGTAAGGATGATCAGGAGGAGGAGCAAAACAAAGAGGAGTCCCATGGTCACAAGGAGCAAACGGAGGACACTTAAAACAAACTTATTCACCTGTTCCTCCTCCGGCCTGCCGTGCCCCTGACACAGGGCCCTCAGCTCTCCCCCCAGGGCCTCCACATCTGCAGCAGTGGGGGTGCTGGCCTCAGACTCCTTCTCCTCCTCGATGCTGCAGGTGGCCCCATTGATCTGCCGGGAAAGCAGCATCAGCTCCAGGCTGTGCTCGGCCACAGGGGTGGGCAGCATGCTGTCTGCGGGGCTGTAGGCCTCGTCTGCAATCACGGCGACGCGCTCATTGCTGTCTGCCCGGCTGCTTCTCACGTGCGGCAGGAAGGTGTCCCCGTGAGAGGAGGAACGCACAGGGGTGGAGTGGGCGCTGTCCCGCAGGGACTCTAGGCCTGGGAAGGCAAAAGGAACGTGAGTGGGCTTTCTGTACCAGCGCACACCTGTTTTTGTTTATAGTTTTGGCCGCATTTGTTAAAGATTGTGCCATTCCTGCCTCTGGTGTCCTGGGCCTGGTTTTCGCCCCAAAAGGAAAGAGTCTGAATCGCAGACTATCCCTGATTGAGAGCTGGGGCCACGGCTCAGGGAGCTCAGGTATGCCTCTCGGGCTGAGGGCCCTGAGAGGCAGGAGCGGGGAGGATAGGACTGTTTTGCCTGGGCCGCATCTAATGCTGTCCTGGAGCTGCGTGTCCTTTTAACAGCCCAGCGTACAGCTCCTTGAGCTCATGAGGCATCTTTTCTGCAATTGCTATCGGTGCCTTCAGCCCCCTAGTTCTATCTGTCCTGACCCCGTGGGACATGAAAACCCTACCTGCTCTCCCCGAGTGCTCTCTGATAGAGAAGGGGCGGAGCTCCGGCCAGCTTCCTCTCTTCACCTTAGGATGATCTGGGTCCAGAACAGGCTGAGTCCCTGTTTTAGACACTCCGGAGTGCAGAGCGAACTTTGGGTGAGGGGGAAATTCTCTTACATTTTTTAGGAGAAAGGGTCTGTGGCCCCTAAAACTACCCATTATCTCTCTACTTTCCCGGATGGAGCATTTCTTTCCAGGGCTCAAGCTCTGCTAGGGAAAAGCAGGAGCCAGTTACTCCCGCAACCCAACAGCCCAGAGGATATGGGCTCAGAGTCGCCGAGAGGCTCACGTCACGGTGCCGCCGAGGGAACGGCGTCCTGTTTCAGGTTCAGCATCTGTATGTTCCATCCCTGGCCATCTTGGTGGTGTCAGAGTGGCTCTCCCTGCCTTTGTGGCCTCTGACAAGAGAAGCCAGCCCCCTTCTGTTGCTCTGAAATGGACTCTGCCCCAGACAGGAAAAGGTTTGACCTACAGTAACCAGCTGTTTGGGGAGTTTTCTGGTTCAGGGCTAGTTCAGCAGCCCAACAGTCTCCTTATGGTCCTAGCCGTATTTTGTTTGTTCCTCTGATAAAATCTTAAATTTGTATAATGGTTTAAACTTTTTAAAGCACGTTCATTATCTTTTAACAACTCCATGAAGTAGTGAGGGTGAGAGGTTACAGAACTTTCCTAAAGTCTGGTTGGTTGCTAATGGCAAAGGCACGGAGAGAACCCAAGCATCCCTCTGTTTCATGGTGCTAATGATCACGTAGCTGGGTTACGGGGAGCGGGACGGTGGGCAGGATGAATTACGTCAACAGCCGGCACCTTCCTTAGATTTAGGTGCTAACTGTCCAAGAAACTGTTCTGCAGCCTGCCTGTCCCTGTCCCAGAGCTCCTGACACTCCTTTGGTCTCTGCTTCCCCGGCTCTCCTCCCCGATTTCCCCACGTGCACGTGCAGCCGGAGGAGTATGTACCTGCCAGTGGGTAAGGGATCCCCGATGAAACAGAAACCTTCAAGCCCTGATTACACCTGGTGTTGGCTCAGCTCCTTTCCCAGCCACTCCGCCGGCCCCCTTTTCTCTGGAGCCTCAGTTCCCCCTGCACAGGGCATCGCACACCCTTTCATGGGGCTGCCCCCTCCAGGACAGCTCTGACTGCCAGAGCTTCCAAAGTCTGACCAGCTTAGCAACCAGAAGCCACTTCAGTGCGAGCTTAGCCTGGCCTGCAGTGTAGCCCTAAGCCGGGGAAGGAGAGAGGCAAAGTCTGTGACATCAGAAAGCACGAATTAGAGGGACACCAGCAGCCACATTATACTGAATTGTTGGTGCTCTCAGTAAACAAGAAGATAGATATGTATGCATTTCCAGTAATGTCTGACAGACAGAGTTACTCTGTAAATGTTAGTCGCCTGTTCCCTCAGCAGACATCACCTGCATCACCCCTCTGTCAGGTTAGTCCTGTACAGAACTTCAGGTGTCAGTGTAAACCACCACCTGCCTCACCCCTTCACCAAACCTGTTATTCTGGGGCGAGGGGCACAGCAAAACAGAGGACTGTCTGGTTACCTTGGAGGTGCTCCAGCTGACTGCCTTGCCCAGAGGTGGCTCCCCGGGGGCTGGGGGGCACAGCGGTCAGGAGCCTACCCTGCAGCCGGGGCCCCATCCTCAGGACGCGCACACTCAGGGGCCGAAGGCAGTGGTTAGTCAACCGGAGCTGCACGCGGACTCTGGTGTGAATCTTAATCAGACTCTTCCCCATGGTAGCCCAGGAAAGCAGATGCTTCTTCGGTGGAAACCGGCTGACCTCTTCATGGAAACCAGCCAGGCAGGGAGATACGGAGGGAAAGGATGGAAAACCAGCCACGGACCAGGGATTCGTGCCGATCTCGGCCCACGGCGGCCCCTTCGCCGCGCCTCCCGTGCCGGAGGGAGGTCCGCTCCGTGAGCCGCAGAGCAGGCTGAGCTGCAGGGAAGGAGCAGCTCGAGAGGCCCATGTTATCAGGGGACTGGATTCAGTCAGAAGCACTTAGAGCCATAAAAAGTCATGCTTCCCAGCCTGTAGCTGGTTCCCTGAGGCCCGTATAAGGGCCCTAGACCTGTCAGAGGGTGACAGACGAGAGGGAAGGGAACAGTGCTGAGGGCAGGGGAATCGGGGCCGTCCAGAAAACTCAGGGTTTGAAACTGCACAGACATCGGGCTTTGGGTGAGTGGCTCTGACGTGTGAGGAAGTGGCTCGGCTGGAAATGGGCTGTGTCCCATCCTCCGCTGGGGCGGACCTGGTGGCTTCAGCCTCAGGATGGATGGGAAGAGGGGACACATAGGGGGAGAAAGTTATATTTCCTCAAAAGAGGAGAAAATCATTCCACTTTCCTGAGGGGAACACCCAAAAGAAGAGGAACAGTGTGAGCCACCCTCTGTTCTGCTCAGCCTGACAGGGGGACAGACTTGGGGTACTGTGTCTGATGACGGACCTCAATAATTCCATCCTTTGCGGTAGTTTACAAGGCGCCTTCCACATTCACACCCCACTCTACAGTGGGGGCAACAGGCTCAGAGGGTAAACAAGCTGCCCCAGAACGTCCGCGGCAGAACTCTGATGAAACCTCCTCTGGGCCTTCCTGGCCAGGGCTCTGCACTGGGCTGGCTGCCTGCCCAGACGGGCTTTGGCACTACACCAGCGTCCTTGCAGCCCATGGCCAGGAAGATGCCCCTTGTTTACAAATGGAACAACAAAGATTCTCAAATAATTAAGGCACTTGGTGGTGGTGGCCCAGCCAGGGTTCTCAGCCCCCAGAGAACCACACGCCGGTGATGCAGTCAGTGACACAAACCAGAGATCCTCCCCGGGAGAGACGCCTTCCTAACTTGGTTTTCATTAACAAGCAGCATTCGCTCAGAGAAGACAAAGGGCCTTCCCTCCCCCAGCCTCCTAGACAGAAACAAGGTTTGAAATAATCCTGCTGCTGTTTCCTGCTGCTTGAGATCTGAGGTCCTACAAACGGTCATCATCAGGGATGAAAACTTTACACCTGTATCCAGCCTGCAGGGCCAGCTGGGCAGGGACAGCAGCCGGAGGGCACTGACAGTATTAAGTACCTAGACAGGGAGCCGCGTCACCTCAGGCTGCTGGGGGATCTAGTTCTGAAGCTACACAGACTTTGTCTCTCTACCTCCACCTACTCCAAAGGGAGAGAAGGGCTGAGAGAGATGGGCATATGGGTTTCCTAAGATAATGTAAAGGTGGTAGCCGTTACTGGAATGCTTCAGAACCAGGCGTGTTTATTTTTGGTAAACTGCCCATGCTTCAGAACCAGGCATTTATTTTTGGTTAACTGCCCCAGGCCACTCTGATCACTTAAGCCAGGGGTCCTCAAACTATGGCCCACGGGCCACATGCAAATACAAATATTGTATTTGTTCCCGTTTTGTTTTTTTACTTCAAAATAAGATATTTGCAGTGTGCATAGGAATTTGTTCATAGTTTTTTTTTTAACTATAGTCCGGCCCTCCAACGGTCTGAGGGACAGTGAACTGGCCCCCTGTTTAAAAAGTTTGAGGACCCCTGACTTAAGCTGTGGAGACTGGTCAGATCTGGAAAACAAGTGAAAGGCCTCTGGATGGAAAGCAATTTCAGAACTGCATGGAACCTGGTAGAGCCCACATGCCTCATTTCCCAAAGGTCTACCCCAGATACTCTCCGATCGACAACCCTCCTGGATTACAGCTCAGCGGGGCTGGAGGGGATCCCCTTGCCCCTGACACCCCGCCTGTGTGCCCATCCGCTGGGTGAAACCTCCTCCCTACCATCAGAGAAACTTGCTGCTGTCTCCAGTGCAAATTCACTTCAAGGTCCCCGAGTGGAACTGGTCGAAGTCACAACTTGGCGAAATCTGTGGTCAGCTTACCTTCCATCTCCAGCGCTCATGCTTACCTTCCATGATGGAGATGTGAACAGCTCTTCTCCGAGTCCTGGGGACGCTGCTCAGCCTTGGGCCATGGGTTATGGAGGGGCAGCTGCGGCTGGGAACCATCCCAGCTCTGAGGTTAAAGGAAAAGAACAGTTAGCTTAGTGCACAGATAGCTGTGGTCAGGACTCCGAGTTGAGGAGTGGCCACTACAATTGTCCGGCCGTTTAAGTTTTATTTTGTTTTTATTTTTATTTTTTAAATATATATTTTATTGATTTTTTTACAGAGAGGAAGAGAGAGGGATAGAAAGTTAGAAACATCAATGAGAGAGAAACATTGATCAGCCGCCTCCTGCACACCTCCTACTGGGGATGTGCCCGCAACCAAGGTACATGCCCTTGACCGGAATCGAACCTGGGACCTTTCAGTCCGCAGGCCGACGCTCTATCCACTGAGCCAAACCGGTTAGGGCTTTATTTTGTTTTTTAAAAAAATCTTTAATACCCGCTTTTGGATCCCAGTCAGAGAGACTCCCTATGTCCCAGACCCACCAGAACCTGCCTTTAGTGTGGCAATGGTGCCACTGGTTTCTGAGCAGGATGGTGCCCCGGGACAATCAGTGCTCCCGAAAATGGATATGGCAGCCCCCTTGATCCCCATCAGAGGTGGCAGGGGGCTCTGTGTAAAGGGCTCCCATTCCCGGAGGTCAGGCTGGTTGACAAACCCTAGCTCTCTTGGCCAATCATATTCTCTCTGGGTCTCATCGGGTTCTAGGAGATGGGCTCCTGGAAATGTATGCACGAAGCATGGCTCTCAGAACTAGTTTACGAGGGGTGTGACTGGGGTGTGGGGCTATCCCTGGCTTTCGTAATGAATTGATTCCGCAGCCAATGAAATCTTGCTGCTTGGACATGTCCTCCATGATGTATGACCAATTTCAGGACCTGGGAGGACAGTACAGAATTACCCAGGAAGGTGCTCCTGGATCTGACGTACTGTCTGCATTAGCCCGTCTCCCCGCTCTCCATTCATCTTTAGCTGAGATGGGTCTCCTCACCGCTTCTGCCCTGTTCTCCTTCCCCTTTTGGGAGCCATGTGGCCAGTCTTCACATTACTCCAACTGCTGGCTCTTTCGAGGTTCCGGGACCTGAGCTGGAACTGCTTTTAGGAGAAGCCCCTGGCAGCCTACCTGTGGATTTCCGGCGGCTCCCGTTTGATCTGGGCGCTCGACTCCATTACTTCCTTTGCAACTCGGCCACTGTAAGGAGTAGAATGAAGCAGCAGCAAGAAGTGAGACAGCGTTCCAGGACTGGGCTCCTCTCCAAGCTCTCCGATTACTAAGGCTGAACTGGGAAACCGCCTCTGGCCTGCCCCTTCCCAGTGTTTAGGCCACTGAGAGAGAACTTCACCCCCACAAGCAAGCCTAGGATGTCCCGGCAGCTGATCTCAGAGAGCCCTCTATCTCTGGAGTCTTGGATCTTTCATTCTCATTTAGGAATGATTCCTCGTTGTCCAGGATGTTCCAAAAATATTGCAGAAAAGAGAAATCCTTAGACAGACATGGGAAGAATTACTGTTACAGTTCTTATTGTGCTGCTGTTGTAAAGGCAGGAGGAGAAGGTACTCATTTAAAACCCTACAGACCCAGCTGCAGGGAGGGAAAGAATAGTCAAAGGGCTAGGAGACGGATTTGATGGGAACCTCAGGCTTTTCTGGAGGTTTCCAGTTTCTTTGTTCTCCAGGTTAAGGACCACTGAGCCATTGTTCTGGGGGAAGGGTCTGAAAATAGGTCCATAATGGTTACTTACTGTCACTATTTACCTGTATCGGAACCGGCTCCCTTTAAAGAATAAGTTGCTGCTGGACACTGTGCGGACTTGGCTTGACTTCTCCAGCCTGCAGCAAGGCAAAGTCCCGTGTGACAGGCGGCCTGCGACTGTCCCAGGCCAAATAGCGCGTTCCCAGCGACTTCCACAGCAAGAAGGCCCTCACAGCCCTGCCGGTGTCTGACTCCTTTCGGACCTGAGGGCCGTGTTCACATTGAACCCCACTTTCTTTTTGTTGTTAATCCTCACCCGAGGATATTTTCCCAGTGATTTTTTTTTTTTTTTAGAGAGTGTAAGGGAGGGAGAGAGAAACATTGATGTGTGTGTGTGTGTGTGTGTGTGTGTGTGTGTGAGAGAGAGAGAGAGAGAGAGAGAGAGATCAATTGGTTGCCTCCCACACGTCCCTTACCAGGGCCAGGGATCGACTCTGCAACTGAGATGTGTGCCCTTGACCAGAATCGAACCGGGGACCCTTCAGTCCGTGGGCTGATGTTCTATCCATTGAGCAAACTGACTAGGGCTGAACCCCACTTTCGTGTCAGGAGAGTGAGGGGTTCACCTGGGAGAATGATGCTAGGGATGATAATCTGGGGGAATAATAGAATGCCACCCACTGGATCTCAGTGAGGCAGAGTTTTTTCTCCTTAGCCTCCGTCTTCTTACCTATAAACTAATGGAGCTGAGACTATGTGGCCTCAGGAGACCTTTCCAGTCCTAGTATTTGGTGATTCACGTTCATGTCTAGGTAAGTGCCTTCCTATTTCATCTCCTTCTTGGAGAGCCCTAACGTGTATTATCACATTAAAGACTCCGAGAAGTCCTGAAATGGAGAAGCTAGCTTAACTTCAATAAAAGTTCCATCACTTATTTAAACTTGGAACCTCATCCCCATGCCCATTCACCTCCCTTTCAAGGCTGTCGAAATAGCTGATGTGAGACGCGGGAAGGCCACGGCACTGTAAAACGTCCTTTTGGGTGACTTCTCTGATCCCACTTAGAAAAGGAAGTGTAGGCACAGCTGCCCAGAGTGAAGTCTCCCAAGACCCAACTCAGCCACAACACGTCTGGGTGCCCCTGCTGCTCACCGCCAGGAACCCATCGAGGTCTGAAGCCTCTGCCGGGAGGGGGCCGTGAATACTTAGGGAGCTGTCCCCACAGCCCATGACCAGCAGTTCCTGAGAGTCACCCGCCCCACCTCGCTCAGGACTCCGTGAGGCTCAGCCTAGTGCCCTCCTGCCCGAGCACATTCTTGAGTCCGACCTGGCTCCCTTCCTAGCACCGAGCACTGGCAGGAATCTGCGAATGAGAGATGCTCAGAGGCCCAAGTAGCCGCTGCTAGAAACTTGGCCTAACTGGGGATCTGACTTCTCACACTAATTAGAACACTGAGTAGTTAATGGAAAACAGTGAAGGACGACCTTGGTTTCCACTGGGGGTGCTGGCAGGGCTAACGAGGTCTGGAGGCCTATTAATGGAAAGACTCAGAAACCGGGTTTGGTCACAGGTTCAGAAGCACAGTTCTGTTCCCATGACACAGATAGAAAAGTAAAGGCCTCCAGAAATGGTGCTGAAATGTTTGCTTGGCTTTCCCTTGGGTACCAGGGACTGAATAGGAGGGAAATTTTGACCATGCAAAAGTCTTTTCCAAGTGTCTTCTCTTCGATGAGAAGAATAAAGACAACTCAGGTTAGAATTCAGGCCACCCATTCAGCTCATCCCTGATTCGGTATCAAATGCACAGAAATTGTTAAGCAGTTCAGAAAGCCTGCCCAAGAAACGACGGCTGGGGCTGTGGTCACAGTAACAGGGAGGAGACCAGTTCTGCTGGCCAGCATCCCATAGTAGCCCGTAGGTAGCAGAGTCTGCTCACTGGGAAGAAGGATGATACCCCACCCCCTACCGTCCCCCACTCTGCCCCCAAAGCCTAGAGCAATTCTGCTCTCTCCTCCGGTTACTGGAGGGAGAAGAATGGCCTATCCGGCAGAACATATACTATACTCTTTTGTCTTATGTTGTCCTGATTAAGATACAGCTTATTAAAGCATAAATCACTGCATTCTATTTTCAAAACAAGACCAAGGGTTTTGGTGAAACATACTCTATCTGGCATGACTCCAGTTTCTCAATGGGCTATTTCTTTGCTCCCTAATACCGTTATGCCCACTTTCTTAAAGAAAACTAAGCACAGCCCGGCCGTGGTGCCTCAGTGGTTGAGCGTTGACCTGTGAACCAGGAGGTCACGGTTAGATTCCCGGTTGGGGCACATGCTCGGGTTGTGGGCTTGATCCCTAGTAGGGGGCGTGCAGGAGGCAGCCGATCAATGATTCTCATCATTGATGTTTCTATCTCTCTCTCCCTTCCTCTCTGAAAACAATAAAAATATATTCTTTTAAGAAAAGAAAATTAAGCACAAACCCCTCAAATACTTTACAAAATTCTTTGGTAAGCAAAGTGGGCTTCTCAGAACCAGACAAGTCTTTGCCCCCCTCCAGCTACCCCATCCCAGGCTCCTGGGCACCTGGCCACACCTCTGGCACTGACACTCCAGGAAGGGCTAGAATCCCTGCCAGCTTAGCACCAGGTCACTCACTGGGGAGTGGGCCCAGGATCTCTCTAAGGCTTAGGGAACTGCTCTGGGCTGAGCCTGCTCCAAGGAGCTATTGTATTCTGAGCTGTCTTAGGGCTCCGACTGGCTCCAGGGGGCCGGTGTGATTTGAGTCAGGCACCCAAGGGCTTCTCCTGGTCCAAGCTTTACTCTGAAAACCTCGAAGTGCTTTAACACAGAGGGCTGTCCAAGGACATCACAACTTAGGCAACTCTACTGAAACACATTTCCAGATCTCAGCTCTGTCCCTCCAGGGGGTACACCCAGGCACCCCAAGAGGGGTCTGAGTTTTATAAGGAAGCTAGCCTTGTCATCTCACGTCTCATTTCTGAATGCGTCCTGTCCATCATCCCTCTGAAAGCAGCGTTCCCCGCACTGGCTCAGATAATGACGGTCCCATGCCATGTGTTGTCTACTCACTTGTAGAAGGCTTGGTTCTCAATTCCGCATTTCCAGAGGTGCTTGCAGGCTTCTGGAGTTGGAGCAAAATATGTGAGAATAATTTTCTTTTCCTACAAAAAACCCCACATAGAAACAGCTGAGTGGGGGTGGAGAGGTGAAGGGTGACGTAGACCAGGACACTGACCCCCGCTGAGCTGTCTGAGGGCTCCCATGACGCTCCCAGGCTGCAGATGAGAGGGGCTGCCTGGCCGCTGGCTCGTTGGAAGAGAAGGCCTGGGGACCCCTGGGCAGAGCTCAGTTGTGTAAGTTCACACCTGGCAGGGCCAGTGAGAAAATCTCAGCTGGCACACACTGAACCAAGAAAGCCCTCCCCAGAGAAGGTGGCACTCATCTAAAAATGGTCCTTTTCTTTTTCTTTTGTATTTATTATCTTGGAATTTTCATATGAAAGCAAAAGAATTCTATTTTGCATTTCCTGGAGGCATGGAACCCCTGGGCGTCGTCAGCATCCCTGAGGAAGCCCTGTGTTCCAGGGCCTCGCCTCCTCTCCCTCCCTCACCTCCATGCCTGGCCCTTGGTCTTGGCTTAGCTCTGCCTGGACGGAGCACTTTGGTTCAGCCCTGGCCGTCAGGGACCATCCTAGCACCCCAGCCTCCCTGGAAAGAAGGAACCGGCACTCACCTCTTTCTGACTTACGTATAAATAGAAAGTCTTCCCTTCAAATTTCAGCTTGGTCACCTCATTCCTAGAAGCACAAAGACAGCAGGAGTCACCTCGCTGTGGGCTGCCCGTTCACAGTCACGTCTTGCAGATGCACAGCCCACCCCAACTGGAAGGGGCTCCAGGCACAGACACAGTTTTAGCCAAAATCAGAACTAAAACAAGACAGCAGCGCAGTGGCCTTAGAGGACAGTTGTTGAAATAGTTCAGTCCACAGTTTTCTGGTCAAACCCTAATAGGGTGACAGGAGGATTTCAGGCTCACCAACAGTGGCTGGGCATGGGGGCACTGGCATGGGAAGTGAGTCTCGGCAGAGTGGTGCTGGGCCGTTTTAGGGTTTGGTCCATAACACAGGTGCATTATCTAGATGGGACTATCAAACATAAGATGCCACAGCAGCTGATGAGGCCAAAGTTCAAGATACAGCAAGTAATGGAAAACAACGCAACCAGGTTCTGAGGGAGTTGAGTCTTTCGGGTGACCGTGCCACTGGATGGAAAATGCAGTTGAGTGCAGACAAATGTCAAACGATCTCAGGGAGGGGGCGGGACAACATACCAAAGAGAGAACAGATTACATGAACAGTCATGCAGCGTACTGACCAGGAAAGGGGCTTAGGGGGTTTTGTAGAAAAATCCTTGAAGCCACCAGCCCAGTGAATGGCTGCAGTAAAAGAGGCAAACAGGATACTGGGGTACGTCACCCGTGGGACAGACACAAATCAGAAGAAGTGACATGGTTACTGTACATGGCACGGCTCAGACCTCACCTCCACATACTGCTGGCAGCCTTGGTTACATTTACGAAAGGAAAAAATGACCGGGGTCACGGGAGGCTGTCCCCTAGAGCCAGAGAACGAGGCCTCGGTGTTGGCCATGCTTCCCTTCCTTCCATTAGCCGGACACGGCTACCTTCTGGAGCCAAAGGCCCTCCAGCCTCACTGGGGGCAGAGTCCTTGTTCTACCCACTGAGACCCCCATGGAGGTCTTGCCAGGCGCACGTGCCTGCACGTAGCTCCTTCCACTTTGCAGTGTTCAGGGAGATTTCCTCGGTATCCTAGACAAGGTAGTGAGAGCCATGTACCCAGGTTACTACTGGACGAAGCTGAGGGGCCAAAGGAAGGTCACCTGTTCCCTGGAAATCATGGCTGGGTCAGGACGAGAGTTGATGATTCTGCGCTAATACAGGACACAGCATATTCCTTCCCTGTTTGATTCCCTTCCAACCCATCAATCTCTCACATAGACAATAAATATCAGTTAATATATAAGCAAGCACACAGATCATCTAGGCTTCAACAAGAAAGACAGGAGAGGAAGAGATTTCTATTGGAAGTGAGGCTGGGTTTACATCTATTAGAGCTGAGACCTCATGGAGAGGAGACTTTCTGCAGACTGAGGGTAAAAGGGTCTGGGAGAACCAGGTGACCATCAGGGCTTCTGGACGGGTAGGGACACGTTAGGGACGGCAGGTCCCTATAACAGGTGTGTCCTACCTCATGAGGCAGCGACCTTGGTCAGAGTGTGGCCCAGGATCTGGGCTCGCTGAGGGGCACCAGACCACCCAGCTGTATCCAGGAGCAGGTGCTCCTCACGGGGAGGGAGAATGGCGGCCTGATCCTGGTCTTTTTGTTTCTGAAAAGTACTTTGTTGGCCCGCAAACCCTCACCATCTTCACCCAAAGAGCACAGAGGGTGGGCCAGCTGGGGCTGGTGTCTGAGGACTTTCACTAGCACTCGGCCGATCCTCATTGCCAGGCTTCACAAGAGCAACAGGGTGGAAAGTGGTGTCTATGAGGTCAGTACAGGAGCCAAAGGGGACACAGGAGGAAGGGTGCCCTGCAGTCCCCCCAGCGGACAGCTCGTCAGGAAGCCGCTGTGTCCCTCAGTCCCCATGAGCTCTTCTGGGGACGGCAAAGGAAACAAGACAGGAGCAGGCTCCCCTGCTGGGCGAGGACAGCCACCTGCCCAAGCCCCTGGGAGGAGCTGCCCAGCGTGGACGTGGCCGTCTAAGGCCCCAGGAGGGACAGGAATCACAGGGGCTCAGTAGAACAGGCAACATGTTTTTGATGAGGCGAGAGGTGTTTGCACGGACCAGGAAAAGGGCATCTCAGAGGCCCAACGTCCATCAACAAGCCAGAGCCTGCACTGCGCTGGCTCCCAGAGCCACGCACGCGGCAGAACAGACCCAGACAGACAGGCAGGAGGTGGCAGCAGCTCAGAGTGGCTTCAGCCGAGGCAGTGTCTCCTGCCCGCTAGAAATGGGGCGAGGGAGGGGGAGAGGGAAGAAAAAGGGGGCTGTGACTCTTGGAGGCTGAGGACGCCTAACCCCTCAAGAGGGGCAGGCAGTGCCCACAAGTGGGGTCGGCCCGACGAGGGTGTTTGCCAGAGCAACAGGGTAACTCCTATCTGCCCAGGGGTCACTGCGAGCCCCTCCTTTGCTAGGAGAGCGGCTGAGGGAGTAGGCATCCGTGCAGACGCCATGGCCCCCAGCAGGGAGTAGTCCCAAGGTCTCGGTTCTCATGGGGACTCGGCTTCTCTAACGTTGGCTCCAGCCCCAGGCCTCTCATCGTTCCCAGAAACCAACCCTGCACACCCGTTCCTCCTCTGGCGAGGCTGTTGGCTCTCAGCAACACCCCTCAGGGAGAGCAGGGTCCCCAGGGAGAGACCGCTGCCTCCAGCAGCACTATGGATGCCAGGCTTTGGAGGGGCTCAGAACCTGAACTGCCCGATCACAGACAAAGGACACGGGAACCACGGCCTCCCCAGCGGGTGAAGGACAAACAGCCTGTCTCGGAAAAGAAGATATTCACCATTTAATGAAGTGGACCCTCTTGTTTCCTTGAAGAACAACAAATCCAAAAGGAGTGAAGGCCAGAAACGCAGCATTTCCGGACACATCCTGCAACACAGGAAGACTTCTCATCAGGGCGGTGCAGGCGCAGAGGCGGTGGTGCCCGGGCGATGCAGGGCTGCTCCTCGGCAGGAGGGCACAGAGGGAAGAGCATGGCATTGGGAAGTCAAAGGCAAGTTACTTACCTTCCCTGAGCCTCCATGCCCTGAACTGTAAGTTGTAGGTTATAATGATACTAATCTTAGAAGGCTGTGGTGAACGCCCAATGAGAATGGCAAGCCCTCACACACTGCCGGGGGATTGTAACATGGCGCAGTCACTTTGGAAATCAGGTGGGAAGTTCTTCAAATTGTTAATCATAGAGTTACCTTATGACCCAGCAATTCCACTCCTAAGTATGCACCCAAGAGAATGGAAAACGTATATTCACACAGAAACTTGGACATGAATGTCTATAGCAGGATTAAATATTCATAACACCCAGAACGTGGAAACAACCCAAATATCCATCAACTGATAAATGATTAAACCACATGCGGCACATCCCTACAAGGAATAATAGTCAGCAGTAAAAAGGAATGAAGTACTGACACACGCTACAGCCTTGGAAAACGTTATGCTAAAAGGAGCCAGTTACAGAAGATCACGTGTTGTGTGATTTCATGTATATGAAATGTCCAGGATGGGCAGATCCATTGAGACAAAAAGCTCCCAGTCGCCAGGAGCTGTGGGGAAGGGGAGATGGGGAGTGATAGCCAACAGAACACGATAAAAATGTCCTAAAATTAGATAGTGCTGATGGCTGCATGACTCTGTGAATAAGCACACTTTAAAAGGATGGGTTTTATGACATGTGAATTATATCTCAAAAAGCTATTACAGAGGGAGGAAGGAGAGAAGGAGAGGGAAGGGAGGGGGTAGAGAGAGGGAGGATGAGAATGAATGAATGAATATGGCAGTTATGACGGCCCCTACACACTGGCCTCTCCCAGGAAAGCTTAGCTGAAAAAAAGATAAGAAGCAACTGGCCAAGGGGAACGGCATCACCAGCCCTATGTGCCTGAACCAACAAAGAGGCCTCCTGGTCCCCGGTCACCATCAGCAGACACCAGGCTTGAGGCTCTGCTGAGCTAAGACGGGAGAGGGTGCAGCACAAGCTGTAGGTGGTGTTCCCTCCCGGGGGGCAGTGAGCTCCACGAGGACCAGGTCTTTTCCAGTTTGGGGCAGGGCAGCGAGAGCTGGTTGACGGGGGATGCCCTCTCAGGGGAGCTTGCTTTGTGGCAGGGGCCTCAGGTGAGAACCTGCCCTGTCAGGGTGTGTTCAGGTGGCCAGGACGTTGTGGCGGAGTGCTGGTCAGGTGTGCGTGCAGGAGGGTTGTCTGGGCCATAGCTGAGGTGGTGCCGTGGAGTCAGGGCCAACACGGGCGTGAGGCACACGAGTGGGGCCGGCTGGTGGGCTCTCCGGAACAGTGAAGTCTCTGCAGGGCTGCGTGAGCCTTAAGAAAAGTTTTCCCCTAAAAGTCTCGTAGAGTCAGGGTTACAGGTGTGAGCATCTGTGCCCAGGGAATGTTTTACAAACACGTCCCATTAGTGTATTTTTATTACTGTCCTTTCCTCAGGGTGTGTCAACAGACACTTGGATGCAAGCACCATGTCATTCAACCCTGGGCACAGCGAGAAGCTGTTTAAAAATAACCCGAGAGGAGATACTGCGAAGCCGCGGGGTGGACCTCCTCCTGCCTGTCAGCGGTGCTGGGTGGTGGTTTACACCTGAGCGCCAGCGCTGCTCACAAGTGCCAGCCTGGCAGGTGGACAGGGACGCGGGTGGGGCAGGCGGGGACCTGGGTGGGGAATGGCTGGGAGAGGTGGGGGAGGGCCTGCCTCGGACGGAGGGTGGGCACCAGGAGGCTTTCCATTCAAGGAAGTCCTGAACTGGGGTTTCCAAAGGCAGAGGCCTGAGGGTGGGGCCTTACCTTGTTGATACTCACAGAACAGGCCTGCAGACATGCTTACCAGGTGAGTGTGTGAGACAGTGAGGCGGGCAAAGGGGCCAGGGTGGCTGCCCTGGAGGAAACACGTATGTGGGCTAAAACGGGAGTGGATGGTACATTGGTGGGATGGTGTATGGTGCTTCCTTTTTTCAGTAACGATTTGAAATACCTGTGAGTAGATAGGAGTGGGTGGTTTGATTTGATGATAGTTTTTCTGAATTATAACGGTGAAAGGTGATGCTCCAATAATGGTTTGTAATTATGAATTATTTTTTTAATGTACTTATTTTTTTCGTTTTGGTGAAAGATCCCGCCCCTATACTTTTTTTCTCCTTTTCTGACACCGCCCCCCCCCAACGGGATTTGTTTATTGTTATT
>NW_005871157.1:3479793-3490556 GCF_000147115.1 Myotis lucifugus
GTGAGTGACAAAAGAGGAGGAAAGGAGGACGCGGAGAGAAGTGACACAGACAACAGTCACCTGTCCCCTCCCTCTCCTGATGAAATCGGTACCCACAGGACTGAGCCATTAATACACCTGGGAGGTGGAATAAAAACTCAGGTCTTGACGGCACAGGCAGGCACCGCCCTCTCCACTCCACATCCGCCAACAGCCAGAAGAATGTAGTTCACGCTCACAGTTTGAGGTAGAAGTTTGCTTTCACTTTTTCATTCTTGTGCAAAGAGCTTGGTGTTGGTTTTGGATCCCAGCTCTGTGACTTACTTAACTTCTCTGAACTTCAGTTTCCTCATTTGTAAATTAGGACAAGAAATAATATGTACTTCAAAAATACGACTTGTGTCTGATGGCCTGAATGACTGACCGCCAGGACGAGGCTAACGGAGCTTTCCTGGAGACGGCACGGATCTGCACCCGTCAGTCACGTGGGGCCCACCAGCCAACGCAACCTGCATCAACTCAGTCTCCTCAAAGGCTTGTCCTCAGATGTGCCGTCTGCCCAGAAGAGGGTTTTTGGAGATCAGCACTGACTGGTTCTTAGAAGTAGGGACATCTGGCCACCTTGCCCTGTCCCCCAGGTTTCACCTCCAGATACAGTGAGGCAGGCTTGTCGTCTGCCCCGTAGGGACATCCTGGGTGTGATGGAGGAGGGGCACAGCGTTCTCGGTTGTTAGGCCTCTCTGGATCATCCATCCTCTCTCTAGAGCATGACTTACACTAATTCAATCTGGGCGATGAAGCCTCGGACTTCATTAGGGAGGGGGAATCTACATGCTCTTCCTGACACTTAGGCCCATTCCTGAAAGGGCTCGGAGCTGGCACCTTTAAGTCAATCATGAAAATCACTCAATTTTAATATACTCAAACCTGGCCACAAGAAACTAGGGTGGAAATGGGGAGGAGGCACCCCATAAGAGGCCTGGTGTCACCCCATGACAGCTCAGAGGTGGAAATCTTGGTAGAAACTTGCCACCTCGCTGACTTTAGTCAAGTTCTTCCTTTCAGCGCAGCCAAGAGGGGCCCACCTGAGGATGGGGGTGAGCCATCACTGCTCCCCATTCTGTTCCTCTGTGGTCAGGGGCAACCTGTCAAGCTGGAGGAGGGTTTATTTAGAGAGAAGCCTGGGCAGCTCGATTATGAAAGTTATGGTCCTATTTTAAGGGCAAAGGAATGACATTGGCATTTTATTTGTGTGGTTGCTCCAACCTAGATCCTGCTGAAATCAGTTTTCTCCTGGTCTGTCAGAACAGACATAAAGCCACTTGGTGAACTTAGGTTAAATTTTTATGGGTTCAGTCGTTTCGTAGGTCTTTGCCTTCTCTACCACCATTGGCAGAGAGTCCTGCTTTGTTCCTAAATAAATGCCGTCTCTCCAGAAGGAAGACCACGAGTGATAACTGAAAGCACAGCCCTGAGACACAGACAGCTCTGGGTTCGAGTCCCAGTACCGTCTGTACCAGTAACTGCACATGTTAGTCCCTCAGAGGTATTCTTAGCTTCAAAAGAGAACAAGGACATCTTGGCAGTGTGATCGAAAAGACTAAGTGAGATAGTGCACATGAGTGCGTGGCACGTTCGTTCAATGAAGGGCCCCTTTATAACTCATGATAAGGCTGGGTACAGGCTGGGTATCTGGGACGGGTCTGAGCACTCCACAAACCTTAATGGCGGGAGGCACAGTCCAGGCCTGCGGGGACCCAGGGGAAGCAGCCTGTCCCAGGGCCTCTGGGAGGACAGGATGGTGGCTCCTGGGCTTGGAGAGGTGTCAGGCTAGGGAACAGGTGCAACACTGTCCTCGTCCAGCAGCTACAGGCGTGGCCTGCGGGGGCTCCTGCACAGAGCTCGGGCAGCTTGTGAACGTGCAGCGTTTGGCATTATCTAAGCCAGCAGCTACCGGAGCCCTCCGTCTGTCCCACCCAGATTCGGCAGGATCTCCTCTTCCTGGTCCCAGGGCCAGACAAGGACATGTGGACAGAAAGAAACCATCCGCATGGACAGGAAGAGCAGCAGCTTCTTAATCAGTCCAGGAGACAGAGCCCAGCCAAAGTGTTGTTCTGCTCCCATTTAATTATCAAAACGATTCCTCTTCTTCTGTCCTCCCCAGGGCTACGTGCCCCAGATTCCCTGGGCCCAGTAATAGCCTCTCTGTTAATAGGAATCATCAGTATTTATTACCCCGAGTGCTCCAGCTTATTTCAGCTCTCCTTGTAGCAACACCAAGGCGAGTGCTTGGTAGCATATCACCAGAGTGGCTCTACTTAGTGACAAGAGCGAAGGCTCCCAAACTGATCTTGCTCAAAACGCTGAGGAAATCCTGAGCCGCAGCCCAGGGATGAGATGCATCGAGGGGCCCTGTGCGGGTCTGCAGTAGGGCCCTGGCTGAGCAAGAAGCGTAGGGCCCCGAACAAGGGACTGGAAGCCCAGTGCTGAGCGTTCCCACCCATCCCCAGAGGAAGACACAGCATGGGAAGGACTTCAGTTCAACTTCTCGCTCTACCTCTCGGGGCCTTGTAAATTGTGGTTTCTTGGAACTTGATATTCTCATCTGTAAACCAGGAAGAATAATACCCATCTCCCAGGGCTGGCACGAAGAGGAAGTGAGAAAATAATGTGAAAGGATTCCCGTGGGCCTGCCATGGAAGGTGTCACAAGTGTCCCTTCCTTCCTTCCTGCAGTCCCTTCAGCCTGTGTCCGAGAAGGACACACTCATCAGAGCCAGGAGCCCCACAGGCACTCAGCTGTGCCCAGGTCCACGGCCCACCAGGTGCCGTCAGGTGGCAGCCCTGCCCAGGGACCCGTCTCTGAAGAGGGGGGCACTCTGTGTGGCCTCAAGGGAACAGGGCAGATTTGGAGTCAAAGAGAGGTGCCTGGCACCTCCTGATGACCATGCCTGTCTTTAGGCAGCTGTGTCTTTGGAGGTCATGAAGTGACTCCGCAGTTCAGGGAGGAGTGCAGTCATTGAGTGCCCACTGTGTACAGATGAGGAAAGTGAGGCTCGGAGAAGCCTCGAAAGGCTGCAGGATGCAGGAGAGCAGAACTGGAGCCGAGGCCGGCTGCGTCTGAGGCCCCCTCAGTCCTGTGCGGGCTCCTCTGCTGACAGCGCCTGAGCCATGACTGCAGGTTGGACTACAGCAGTTACGCAGAGGCATCACTTACGAAGCTGTGCTAATTCACTTGTAAACACCCATGGCACAAAAGAGGCATCAATGTGTCTTCTGACAGCGCTGGCCTTGCAGAACACAGGGGTTATCTGGCGGGAGGCCGTGCTGGTGGACGGGGGATGCGGGGGCGGGGAAGGTGAGCCGGGTTTCTGACTTAGAATGTCAGAGTTCACATGGGAAGTGTCACCGTTAAGTCCTCTGCAAGAACAAATCACCGTCCCCTCACCAAGAGGCCAAGGGAACACAACCCTGCCCCACAGCACTGGTTCCTGGGTTTCCATTCTCTTAATTTTTGCTGGAAACTTATGCTGTCCCCTCACCTATCGGGAGGAAGGGGTCACTGTCCTCCCGCTCCCATGGGAGACTGTCTCCCTCGGGTCAGTCTGAGGATCAGTCTTACTGGTGGTACAGCGGTCTGCCCAGTGGTGAAAAGACAGAGGCAAACACTGGAAGAAACTGAGGCAGAGACAGGATTGTCAAGGCAAGTGGGGTAGCCCTAACCGGTTTGGCTCAGTGGATAGAGCATCGGCCTTCGGACTGAAGGGTCCCAGGTTCGATTCCGGTCAAGGGCATGTACCTTGGTTGCGGTCACATCCCCAGTAGGGGGTGTGCAGGAGGCAGCTGATTCATGTTTCTCTCTCATTGATGTTTCTAACTCTCTGTCTCTCTCCTTTCCTCTCTGTAAAAAAAAATCAATATATTAAAAAAAAAAGACAAGTGGGGTACAGGGATGAAGTGGAGGGACACGGCCAGAGAGTCCCGGGAAGCCGCGGGTCCCGCTGCTCTCCGCAGTGACTGCGGCTGCCTGAGCTCATCTCCCCAACGCCAGACACATGTGAGTAATTACAGAGGTTTCTCTGGGCAGGGCCTCCCTGGCTGTCCCCGTCTTGCCCTGAGAGGCGCATAATGGAATTAAATGTGACTCCACTGCAGCTCCGCACAGCGACTTACGCGGCTGCAGTCAATAAAACCGCTCTTGGAAGGAAACAAGATTACGGGCCGGGCCGGGGAAGGGTGGGCAGTCCGCTGAGCAGGCTCAATCGCCCCCTGTGGCGGGCTTTCCACATTCCTCCTCTCTTCATTTCCACCGAATTACCCACGGCTGCCACACTGGGCCCGCGGTTCAGATTTGTTATTTAGATGGACTTGGCCTCCGACCCTCTGACATTGACGTGGCAGCACCAAATGACGCAGCGTGGAACCCAGAGGAGTTTTCAAAACAAGACATTTTCTCCGGCATCTGTCACTAAAAGCGAATCACCCAGCTTCTGCAGGGGTGGAGGGGGCGGGGGTGTGGGCACGTGGGCTCTCCCTGCCTGCTGCCCTCTCTAGAAGGCAAGTGCGACCTCCCCCCACCCCCGTGGGGACCCTACCTTACACGGGTGAGGGTCCACTCCGTAGGTCTCCAGTGTCTGCGCTTTTCTTAAGAAGTTCAGCTCTGACGTTGCTGGTGTTTGACCACTGGAATAAAGAAAAAGATGGTTTCGGGGTTTCCTGTTTCCATCGCTGCCCCCGAGGCAAATTATTATCAAGTGCTCAGGATGAGTCTCATACCACAATTTTTCCAGAGTGCACTCCCTGCTCTGTCCTCGGACCAACTTGAGAGATTTCAGTCCAGGGTCAAAACCCCACACGTCTTCGGGGGAGAGGCAGGCTCCATAATGAATGACATGGGCTGAGTGGAACACAGTAGGGAGTGATGGGGACTGTGGCAAACTGGGGAGTGCAACCCCAGCTAAGGAGGGGAGCTGCTTCTCTGCTCCAAGACTGCAGTCATGTGGGAATGCAGGGCCCAGCTCGGCTAGACGTGATTTTTAATGAGAAGTCAGAGATACTGATTTTTTGTGTGGAATTTCATGATTTTAAACACTACAGCAGCAGACAAAACACATCTGTAGGCTGGCTGCGGGCCATGGGTTTCTCATCTGGGATCTGATCTAGACTGAAATGCACACAAGGGGCCTGGATATCTTGCTGTGCTGCCTCACCCCCTTCCTTTACCAAGAGGGCACATGGGAATGGAGGGTGACGAGACGCAGCAGGAGACAGTGCTGAGCTCCCCAGACGCCACGACAGCTCTGCTGTCCACGGGGTGATGACTATGAAAAGGAAACAAGCAGCAAAAGGAAGAAACCAGCCCTGGCACAAGCCCTATGAAGAAGGGGCCTCTAGCATCTTCATTCCCCCGTATCTGAGTTCAACACAGGCCGGTGGCATATTCCGTCGTCAGGCTCTCTCGGGGCCCCGAGCCCTGGCAAAGCAGATGTACTTCTACAGACGTGGGGGTGGCTTCGGTGTGAGGAGGGCTGGGCAATGTGTGAAGGGCAGAGAGACCAGCCACCCACGGTGGGAGGAGGCCAGGGTGTCCCTCTGGAGAGGCGACGATCAATCGGCACCTTAAGTGCCAGCCTCTGTGCTGCCTGCTGTAAAATATACCAAGACCTTTAGCGCCGTCTGGGCCATTGAGGAACTCATGTTAGAGCTGGAGAAAGGAAACACAGACCCATTTTACAGTGTGAAGCAGGAGCTGAACCTGTGTAAGAAGTATGTTTACTGCAGACTTCTACATCCACCCATGTGCTGAGCACAGAAAGGTGTCTGGGAAATACTCGTGCAGCAAGCCAAGGGCTGGGCTGCGTAGCTCCAATCATCGCTGGAGTTGGCCCAAACCGCTCGGGTCCGCAGAGCAGCATCGTTTCCTGGGAGTCTCCCACCTCCTACAGGTTTCCGAAGGGCTGTTCCCACTGCTCTGACACCCCAAACCCTCGTGACAGCCTCGAAGGGAGTCCCAGCACACCCTGCTATCTCCTTTGAACGCACCCCGAGCCCTCACACAGGCCCGTGTGCATTCCGACCTTTGCCACAAGGGGCCGCTATTTCCCTAAAAGTGATGGGAGGAGCCCGGTGGAGCCAGGCCTGCCCAGGGAGAGGGGTGGGAAGCTGCTGGGATCCCACCTTTGACAGGTGTCTCCATCCTGCTGGGAGGGTGGGGAACCGGTCCTGCCCCGCACGGCGGGCAGGCAGTCTGTTTATAAAGGCGAAGTAGGCTGTGGGGACATGTATGTCAGTAACATCTTTGATTGAAGGTGAAGATTTGTTCTTTGTGTTTTGGGGTCCAGGGGATCAGGGTAGGGACTAGTTTAGACTTAATATTACCATTAGATATCTTTTACCCCCACCTGGGCGTTTTTCTTCCCCAGGAAGGCAGTTACACATATATTTTTAAGATTTAAAAAAAGTATAATGTACTGATAAAATGGCACGTTTTATTTTACAACAATCCATTGTATATCACGGTTTTCTTCACGGTTTATCTGTTTGGAGAGCCCGTGCTCCAGCGTGCCACATGAAGTGGAGCCCAAACACCGTGTGTGTGTGTGTGTGTGTGTGTGTGTGTAATCAATCTTTGTAGGAAACCCTATTTCCTATGGGTGAAAGGATGCATTAATGCTATTTGATGAAATTAGGAATATCCTGCGTTAATTAAGAACCTGAGGAGCACACGCTCTTGCTTCCAGCTGCTTCTCTCCTCCTTCCCTCTGCGAAGGTGGAAGAGGCAGCGCTGAAGATGCGGTTTCTGACCGCGGGCTCTCAGGGCACCCACGGCATTGCCTGGTGCCGCCCCACCCACTGACCCGGAGCCCCTGTAACACGGTCTCCGACTGAGGCCAGAGGCTCGCTCGTTTTTCACATTCCCACGCAACTCCTCCTCTAATCTTTTTTTTTTCCTTCTGCTATTTCCCTTACGGTTTTTCCCCCCTTTTTGCCAGTTCATGCTTTTGACCTCTGTC
Source organism: Myotis lucifugus (assembly GCF_000147115.1). Classification (NCBI taxonomy): domain Eukaryota; kingdom Metazoa; phylum Chordata; class Mammalia; order Chiroptera; family Vespertilionidae; genus Myotis; species Myotis lucifugus. The sequence goes on from NW_005871157.1 coordinate 3,486,785, forward strand.
TCTTCATTTTTCTTGGTGAAGCAAATACCTCTGCGCCAATCTCCCTGTTTTCCTTACTATGCAGCGTCTTTCTCTTGCCTTTGAGTCTCAGCCTACACCACTCTTCGTGGAGGTGAGCCCACAGGGCGTGGGGCCGTGCTGTCAGTGGGTCACCGGAAATGGCACATACGGACTCAGGAAGGTCAGAGTCCTGGGCTGGAACGGAGTGTCACTCACCTGAGTTCTGTCCTGTGAATCTCAGCAATTTTCCTTTCCAGCTTCTCTGAATGTTTAGGGAAAAACTGGAATTTGGAGCTGTAGCCTTCAGGGTGTTTTCCTGGGTCATAATCTCCAATCTCCGCTTGTAAAAGGAAAGCAGAGGAAGACAACTGTGAGCATTGGCAACGCAACAGAAGACGAACACACAGAGCAAAGTCAGCGCACGCACCGGACTTACACGGAACAGTGGACCTTGAGCGTGGCTGTGGGGCGGGCGGAGGGCATGCACCTCAAGAGCATGTCCACGTTTGTTCTCCCAGGTGTGCACACTGGGCTGATGCCAAGTCTAAGCAGAGAGATGGTAGAGCTGACCCCGTGTTCAGGAGGGCACCACAAGTAAATTTGCAATGAAAGAGCAGAGGTCTACACCATGGCCCTCCTCCATTCGGTTAGGAGATGAGGGCTTGGGAGCAGTGCTCTTGGTGTCAACACAGGACACTGTAAGCTTGATCAGGAAGACAGAACCTCTTGGGCCCGAGTCAGGTCAGAAATCCCGCTTTGAGGATTTTAGTAGGGACGCAGCAAATTGATGAAAGAGCCCTGACCCAGACTCAGAACTCAACTTTCTGTCCGAACGAAATGAAATCAAGTGAATAAATTTGAATAAATATTCACTGAGAGCTGAGCAGGTGCCAGGTCCCCCGGAGAGGACTGCGGAGCAGGGAATACTGGCTGTCACGAGAAAGTGCCCTTGAGATCCGCAGCACCGGTGCCCAGGCTGGCTTCTCAGGTCCCTGCAGGCGTGGGGCTCCGTCCGGGAGTCCATCCTCAAGCTGCTAAGCTGTCGGATCTTTGAGATCTTTGGGGGCAGGGGTGGCGGTGGGTGGGCCCACTGTGCTCTCCAGTGTGTTCCGAGGTGAGATCCCAGCTCTTCCCACGGGAAGTGCTCCACAGACACGCGGTGGAGATGTGAGGAGGAAGGATGTTAAGAAGTTCTAGCTGCCGTGGTTGTCCTTCCTCCTTCCCTCGTGAGAACCACAACCAGTGCTGGGAGAAGTATGGGGGGATGAGTAACTATCAAGGGGAAATGAGCCCTCCTCTCACCGTTGAATATTATCCTTCCAAATACGTGGGGATTTCTATTTTTGAGCAAGAGACTAAAGGCTTCTCTGGGCCTAACGTCCAGAGGGACCATGAGCCGTGGAGTGATTTATTATGACTTTGTTTAGAAATCTCCAAATGGGAAACATCAATGTTGGACACCATTTCCTTAAAGGAAAGAAACGGAAACATTCAATATGGTTGTCAGGGTAAACTGAAAGACTCGAGTTTAAAACTGCACGTAGATGGAACCAGGTTCGCCTTTAAAATGAAAAGGGCCTCTTTGGGGACCTCAGGGTTGGGAAGACCTTCCTGTTTAGGCGATTGTTAAAAATAGGAGTCTCAGCAGGCCAAGTTGTAATGGGCTGACTTTTACATTCTTCACGCAGCTCGGCTATTTCTCTTGCCAGAAGAATTTTAGTTTCTATTGGCAAGGATTTTCCAGGTTCTCTTCATAAAGTAGCCTCCCAGAGTTCACAGATTTCCAAGTAAGCGTTCAGATTCTCTGATGGAAACTTCACGACCTCAGTGCTATGGTCCACAACAGTCCAGTGACAGTGTCAGGCGTAAGGACTAAAATAAGTCTAGGAAGTGGCACTTAGAAGTCCCTTGCATTTCATGAGAGGAGAGGGATTATATGTGAAGAGTGCTTACCTTTCCCACTATTTTTGCAAAAACAAAACAAAACAAAACAAAACAAAAAACGGAAGAAAAAAAAAGCCAGTCTGGGCACCAGCTGAGTACAGACTCAACTCTACCTTATTAGCATGTTAGGAAATGTGTTTGTTACGTGGAAACATTTTCAACTTTGAGCACTCTGAACAGAAAGGGCTCCGAAATGGGCGCCAGAACTCCAAGGTGCTTCACTTCTTTGAGATTCACATGAAAGGAAACGTGGATTCAGATGACTCTCCAGCCTTGGTAACCTTATCACCCAAGGGTGCAGGGAAAACACCCCCAACACCGTGCGGATGACTCGCAGGGCTGGCACAAAGACCTCGGGCCCAGCGTCGGGCTCAGTGGTCAGAGCCTTCTCCGGCTAGGGAGTCGTGGCAAAGCCCTCAACTTCTCTGCTTCAAGTTAGACATGGCTGTGTGTACCCAAGAAGTAGTCATCTGTGGTCACGGAAATAATGTAATCTGCACTTAGCATGAAAAGCGAATTTGTCCTGTCCAAAGTCATTACCTTGAAGGATATAAGCCGCTAACAAGGCGGCATCGGATGTTTTGCAGAGGAGGCGGCCGTGGTAGAGATCCCTTTTGATCTGCAGGAAGACCAAGTACCTGGAGAGAAAGCACGGGCTGCATGATAAGAATTTCTTTGATTGCTTTAAAGACAGCAGCTCTATCAGGACACTTTTACTACATTAAAAAAAAAAATCTCAAAACATACCACAGAACAAATACAATTTCCATTTCCCTGAAGACTCTTTCAAGTACTTTGCTCTGAACTGATTTGAGGTTCAATTCAAAACAACCTGTCAGTCTCTTTCTGTAGCTCAAAACGGAAATGGCACTCCCTGGTAAAAACACTGTCCGCCCAGTGCTGGGCGTGGAGGAGCCAGCCCAGATCAACTCATTCCCCAAAGGAAACCTATGTTGGAGGAGAGGGGCCGCCTGGGCCTCTCTCCACCTCAGACTCTGGCTGATGTTCCTTCCTAAGAAGTGGTCAGTGGTGAGGGGCGCACCCAGCGAGCTCTGCCTTGGCCTGTCGGGAGAACCTGTGGGTCTGTGCAGCAGCCGCATCATCGGCAGAGGTCAGCCTGATGTGTCCGAATTAAATAAGGTGTGAGAAGAGGCCGACTGAAGGAAGCGTGGAAACTAGTGGCTAACCCTGCTTCACGTCCACGAAGCTCTCGCCTCAGGTGGGAGGATTTCAGAGCAACAGCAACTGCCGTGTGCTGAGCGCGCACTGTCTGCCGGCCCAGGGGTGACGCACTTTACATGCAACATCTCACCTAATCCTCACCTGACACTTGGAGGTAGGTCTATTATTATCCCCCCACCCCACCCCCTTCCCCCTTTTAAGGAAAAGACAGTGAGGCTCATGTGATTTTCACATGGGCACACACTGGTAAGAGGCAGAGCCAGGATTCAAATTCCGGACTGTCAGACTCCCGAGGCTGGCTCTTCGTCACTATGTTGTACTCCTTGCACTCTCACGGCTTCCTAGTTTCACAAGCAGCTGGTGCACCCTGTCCCAGCGGAATGGAATTGCTGACTTCCATTTTGAAAATGTCTTTCCAAGGAGTGGGGTCTTCAATGTTCATAACTTCACTGGTACCCCAGGAAGAGCAAGAGCCAGGGGTAGCAAACTCTTATGGACATATGTTTAAACCCCACAGTGGTTCCCTGGGCGCCAGGGGGAGGGGGGAGGCGGGGCGCTCAAACATACTAGTATGTCTTAAATTCTTTGCTACTCCTCATCTCACAGAGGTAGAACTTAACTCCCTCCCTCTGAGTGTGGGCTGGAC
>NW_005871157.1:3490656-3492158 GCF_000147115.1 Myotis lucifugus
AGGTCACGGGAGCCACGGCACCTTCCTCCCTTTCTCTCTTCCTCCTGGGCCTCTCCTCTTGCCTGAGGATGCTTAACAGCCCTTTAGAGAGGTCCCTGTGGCGAGGAGCTGAGGCCTTTGCCAACAGCTCGCCAGGGGCGCACACTTTCTGCCAACAGCCGTGTGAGTAACCGTCCTGCAAGTGAATCCTCCAGTCAGGCCTTCAGATGCCTGCAGTCCCCTGAGAGACCCTGCGCCAGAACCCACCAGCGAAGCCGTTCCAGAGCCCCTGGCCCACAGAAACCGAGAGATGATACATGCTTGTTCGCTGAAGTTCTGTGGCTCTTGCTAGACATCCTTAGCTACTACAGCATCCCTAGGGCAGTAATGGACACGTAGTAAAATCCCCTTAAATTCCATCAGAAAAGAAACGGCGCTCCCTGGACAACCAGGAGTTCCCCTCGCTTCTGTTTTCAGGATGAAGAATGAAACAGGATTCCAGGCTCACCTGATCCTGTGAAAGTGCTCAAGAAGAAGAGGACCACCGACAGTGCAATGCGGGTGGGGAGGGGTCCCCCAGGTGACTGAGAACCGTGGGCTTGGTGAGTCCAATAATTAACAAACAGAAATTAGGAGCAAGCAAACCTCTTCTCTCCTAAGGCCCCGCTATTCCAAGTGTGTCCCTAATAGCAGCAGCATCTGGGAGCTTGTTGGCAATGGAGACCATAGGCCCATCCTAGACCTACTGAATCATTTTAACAAGATTCCCAGGGGATTTGTGTACAGATTAAACAGAAGCATCCTTCTAACCACACCAGGTTGGACTTCCCTCCTCAAAACAAAGGGAAGGTGAGTATTACAGTCTGGAAGTTAAGAGCTTCCCTCCTCACCTCAACCACCATCACCAACCCAACCCCACTCTGCCCCAGTGTTTGCAGAGAAAAACTGAAGGAAAAAGAAACCACGCAGAATGAAAAACTAAGATGGATCTACCAAATCAAGCTTGTCTTCACTCTGCTTCCCACAGTGAAATGCCACACGGTGTGTGGGAGAGAGGGAGGGAAGGAAGAGGGGGAGGGGAAAGGGCTTCTGGCCTCTCACTGTTCCAGCTCCCACCTTCCCCAGGCATTGGCAGGAGGTGGAAGCAAACCTCTGGCCCCATATTCACCAATCACTCCTCCCACACCCCTCTGTTTATCTCTGTCCAAAATTCAGGGACAGTACATACTGGATTGAAGGAGATATTTCAAAGGGACAATTGGCTCCGGGCGGTGATTCTCAATGTGGTGGTTAGGAGAGCATCCCCCAGGGGAGCGTGTCAGAATCTATGTGGGTGTGGGTGTGGGTGTGGGTGTGGTTGTGGTTGTGGGTGTGGGTGTGGTTGTGGGTGTGGGTGTGGGTGTGGTTGTGGGTGTGGGTGTGGTTGTGGTTGTGGGTGTGGGTGTGGGTGTGGGTGTGGTTGTGGGTGCGGGTGTGGGTGTGGGTGTGGTTGTGGGTGTTGGGTTTGGGTGTGGGTTCTGGAT
>NW_005871157.1:3492258-3496100 GCF_000147115.1 Myotis lucifugus
TGTGGGTGTGGGTACGGGTCTGGGTGTGGGTGTGGTTGTGGGTGAGGGTGTGGGTGTGGGTGTGGGTGTGGGTGTGGGTGTGGGTGTGATTATGGGTGAGGGTGTGGGTGTGGGTGCTCCTGGACTTGAAGAAGCCCCTTTAGAGCCCTCTTTGCCCAAGGTGGACATGCTTCTGCTCACACTGAGCACGTTTTCATGAGGCATCTTCATTGATGGGTGCATGACAGGTGCTCAGGTGAGCTGAAAAGGAAACAAGGCTTTTGCACGGGGGGGCGGGGGGGGCTCCTTCAGACTTCTGGAGGCAGGACAGCTATAGGGAGGCCATGGGAACATTGCCGGGTACTGGTACAGCAACTGGAGGCGGAGAGGGAAGGAAAGGCAAGCCAACATCCTAAAGAAACAAACCACATACTTTAGAGGACAAGAAGAGATGAGCTTGTGAAAGAACGAACTGGCAGCTTTAAGGTAGAGAGTCCCTCTTCTACTACAGCACGTCCATCAAGCTCCACATTTTGCTCCTTCAAGGAGGTAACCAATGACTCAGTGTTGTTGGTCATGAAAATATATCCCATGATTCATAGCATCCTTAGACCTAGTCTCAAGAGACCCTGGCATGTTCCCTCCTGCCACACACGGGCCTGAGGAAGACCACCTTGTTGCCCGAGGCATTGCCACCAGGGCCAGTGTGTGGCCAGGCAAGGGATCAGTTAACCGGAAGCACCCATTTGGGTCAGTGCTGATGAGCAGACTGGCTGGGTCAGCAACCCCAGAACCGGAGTTACAGCCCAGGTCTCTTGTTCTGTAGCTGAGGAAGCAGAAGTCCAGAGATGTAGAGCGACTTGTCTGAAGTGACACAGTGATCGGAATCAGCAAGGCCTCCGGACCCAGGACCTGGTGCTTCTGTCCCTGTAGTAATTCAGTTAGTTATCAGGTTGGAGAGCGGTGTCCTAAATGAAGCCCGAGAGAACTTGTCTTCAGAAAGAAATCCTCATGGGAACCAAACAAGAAATTAGCTTTAGATCAGATTGAAGACAGGCCTGCTCCTTTAGGACACTTTTTTTGGTAAACTTTTCCCATTTCCTTTAGGCCCCCGGAGGCTTTGCTTCACCTCCATTTGTAATGTCTGTGTTGTCCCATATTGATGGGGTGTGAATAAGTGAGAGCCTAAAAGACGACCGAGGAAAACCTGAGTTTTTCTGTAACGTGGACACCTCTTCCAGGTACTGTCTGCGGCATATGCTTTCTGATATCAGAGGGCGGGGACGAGTCAATCCACAGATATTTCCAGAATTAAAGGTCTGACCCTGGGAAAGCACTGGCAGCTCCTGAAGAGTTTCTTCCAGGAGATCCTTTGGCCCCACCTTCCCTTCATTAGATTCTCTGCCTCTGGCTTCCTCTATTTTCCACCGCCCTTTTTCCTGGGTATAATCATGCTCAGTATGTCTTCCTCCCTCACACTAGACTCCAAGCTCCTTGAAGTCAGAGATGATATTTTATTTACTTTCAATATTCTTCTAGAAAGCCCATAGATCCTTTGCCTAGCTCCCCTGCTCCCTCCCTCCCACTGGCCATCAGCCTGCTGGTTCTGAGCACTTACATGTGCCAGGCACTACTCAGGTGCCAGGAGTTCAGCAGAGAACATTCCAGTGGGAGAACAGATGACAAAAATAACAAAATAATAATAATAATAATAATAATAATAATAATAATAATAAGCCCAGCTGGCATGGCTCAGTGGTTGAGCGTTGGCCTATGAACCAAGAGGTCATAGTTTGATTCCCGGTCAGAGCATATGTCTGGGTTACGGGCTCAGTCCCCAGTGTGGGGCCTGCAGGAGGCAAGCCAATCATTCTCTCTCATCATTGATGTTTCTGTCTCTCCCTCTCCCTTCCTCTCTGAAATCAATACAAATATATTTTAAAATAATAATAATGAATTACCAAGTGCATGCTGTGTGCTACACATTGTACTATTTAACACACACACACTCTCATTTAATCCTCACAGCAAAGAGGTGACCACTGGTTTTATCCCCGTCTCCCATAGTATGCTTGCCTTGTCACGCGCTAGTTAAAGGAAAACCTGGGATTTGAACCTGGCGCTTTTGAACTTTTTTTTGATTCCTTAGCCAGGGTCAGCAAACTACAGCTTGCCACCAGAGTTTCCAATGAAACAAAACACGATTTTATTGGAACACAAACATGCTCATTCCCTTATATGTCACCCACAGTGCTTTTACTCTACAATGGCAGAGACCAGATGGCCACAACGCCTAAACTACTAACTCTTGTGGCCTTTTACAGAAAAAAGTTTGCCAACCCATCTTAGCCTAAGCTGGGCTCAACGGATACTCATTGAAGGAAAGAATAACTTGAGCACTCCATTCATTCACGCATATATTTGCTCCCTCTGTTAGCATTGTTTTGAGCACCTGCTCAAACGTGTGTCAGGCAGTTTCCTTCCTGGGAAGGCGGGGCCCCTTTTGTTCTCAGTTTCCTCTATTACTTGATCTTCCCAAGGCATCCATACACCTGCAGTCCCTGCTAAAAGCTAAATTTGGTGCCTAATCCCCATTTTCTCTGCCTTGTCTCCAGCTCAGACAAGAAAATCTATTTATTACTTTAAAAAATGACAAAAGAGATTAATCAGGATTTGGCCACTAAATGTATCATCTGGGAAGAGTCCAAGAGATAAACTGAAGCGTAGTTCTTCACTCCCTACTTCATCTCCTCCTCTCAGCCCGGCTTTATGGGAATGGCTGAGATGGTGGTGAAATTTAGGAGCAATATTGCTAGGAAAAAACACACTGACAGCTAAATTAGTTTGGCAGGAAAGTGGTGTGGAGGGCCCTAAGCCAGGAATGAATTATGGGTACTGAGTAAGGCTGGGGCAGGTACCTGCTGTTTTAAGAGCAGCAGGGATGTGAACGAGGAGAAAGATGCTGCTAATGCTAAGGCCACCACTGAACGCCTTGGGGAGGGGGAGGCAGTCGGCCTGTGACTAACTCTGCTGACACGCTTGGAAACTGCATTCTAGGAAAGGAAGGCTGGTGGGATGGAGAGAGGGGAGAACAGCGGAGGATGGTCAGCACAAATGCATGCAGACAGGGAGGAGCTCACACACTGGTCAGTGTCCTTGAAGTCTGCTGACTTACTGAGAGGCCTGGCCACGGTCCCCTACTGCGCTGACCCGGACGTGGGCAGTCACCTAAGATACCTTTCTCTCTGGGTTCTCAGGTTAGCCGCTTACATGTTAGGGCTGTTGCTGGCAGGGAAAGGGGACAGAAGAGGTGAGGGGATTATCAGAAAAGAAGTGCCTTTCACATAAAAAAGGAGGAAAGTCAGAGCTAGCTGTACGTGTGCCCCATAAGCAGAGCCCTGGGGTCCATGGACCATGTAACCAATCTGGCAGTACACAGGTATCAAGCGTTTGCACAGTGTAAGCCTCTTGGGGGGTATTAAGAAGTGCAAGACCTTGTACAGTGGTTAATCCTTCCAGCAATTCTATGAGGTGGCTCTCGCTAGCCTCATTTTATACACGAGGAATCTGAAGGTCAAGGAGGTTCAATATATTATATGGATGGAACTGGAGAGCATTATGCTAAGCGAAATAAGCCAGTCAGAGAAAGATAAATATCACATGATCTCACTCATTTATGGAATATAATGAACAACATAAACTGATGAACAAAAACAGATCCAGAGACAGAGAAGCATCGATCAGACTGTCAAACCTCAGAGGGAAGGTAGGGGAGGGTGGGGGTAAGGGGGAGAGATCAACCAAAGGACTTGTATGCATGCATATAAGCCTAACCAATGGACACAGACACCAGGGGAGTGAGG